>NC_056747.1:312027036-312072036 GCF_019279795.1 Protopterus annectens | reverse complement strand
ATCATGTATTCTTTCATTGTTTTGTATCACGTCAGCCTTTACTGGAATTTTCTAAAGAAGCCCTCTTCAAAAGAAATCCCATAATGATGATTCATATTTTCTTCCTCTTCGTCTCCTTTCTATAATAACCTTGTTTACCTTTTTTGTAACTTTACTACAATCCTATCTTATATGTTTCCATAATTAAATTATACCACTTCTCCATGCTCTTTATTTTGTCAACAACTTTTTCTACCTGATTTTCTTATATTCATATATTAGTGAATGTTTCTCAGACTGTTTTTCTTTTCTACACTGTTGCTTCCAATAATTTATTGTGTTCATTTAACAGAAATTTCATTTCATCTTATTTGACTATCAGTTCCACTATTTCTTATTAATATTTTGCTTTGAAGACGAGCATAGCCATCAGGAAAGCAGAGTTCTTATTTATCCTTTAAAAGTACTCACATCTTAATAGGAGAATGTTCATCTGTGCTTCTAATGTTGAATTTCTGAAGTGTTTGTTCAACTGCATGAATAAAGTTAAGGCAATTAAGGTAGGATCTATAAGCTGACGTATGCATAATCATATGGCCAATAAGGGGTTACAGGGGTGGAATTATCAAGAAACATTTGCAATAAATTATGAAAAGATAGCATATTGTCCTTATTTATATTAAAGTAAAAATGAAGTATGGTATTTTCATGTGAAGAGGCAATGTATGCAAACAGTAAGTGTTAGCAAAAAGGATGATGCTAACATGTGGTGGGTAATGTGAATTCATTCTGAGATACAACTGCTTGGTAAAAAAATTAAAAAGTATTATCAATATTGTCATATCTGTACTGATATCATAAAAACTGCATAAAATAACCTATGGGTGAAAAAACTGTAGCTGACACTTGCCATCTAACATGAATGGTTTTGTAGATAAATATTGCTGTTTTGATGTATTGTGAAAATACTATGTGCATAATATACATAGACTGTGCAGTATCAAAAAACAACAGTGTGTTAACACACCGTTTTTATTCATCATTGGAGAGCACTCAAACAGATGAACACTTCTTCCACTGATAGTCTGGGTCTATCCTGTATGATTACTGTTTGATTATGGCTTTGTCAAATAAAACACACATTTTCTTTTAGGAATCTGCAATACAAAATAAAAATAAACAAACATGTCTTTGATACTCACACCAGTGTGTAGCTCATTGTTTATTAAACAGCTTTTGCATTTTTATATGTTTTTTGTAATTTGTATCATTTATAATATATTACAAATCATATAAAGTATGTTTTCAGTACAGAAGTTTGGAGAAAAGCTATTTGGAAGCAAATATTTTCCAATTTATACAGCCTTAGGAAGCAATGGAATTAATCAATCTCTGTTGTTCAGGATGAAATGAATTACATTTACATGCTGCAGAGCTACATTTTCAAAATTTTATGCCAAACAGTTTTTGTCACTTTAGCTTATTTATTGAATCAAGCAGAACTGCTGGATGTATCATTGCCAACCCTCCCATTTCTTCCTCCATATATGGATTTTTTCTTTAAATAAGATTCAGCATATTGTTCAAAATAGCTGAAAAACTTCTTTGACATTTCTAGTTTTGGAACGTCAAGTAAAGAAAAATTATACCAAAAAAAAGCTTAACCCCCAACCAAACTAATATTTTTAAATATCTGTTCTTTAAAGATAAAATCTAATGCATCTGCATCACACATTTTATTTATTTTAGTATCCTGTTGCATTCTACATTCCTAACCTTTGTGCTGTCAAACTGTATTCCTAATACGTCAGTATTTTTATGTGTAAAATATACATTTTACCGACCGTCCAGACCTCTACATTTGCTCGCTAATTATGCTTTAACCTTATAGAATACAGTGTCTTTTAAGATTTCTAAAGCATAGTTAATCAGTTTCTGTCCTTCAGAACCAACACCACATTATCTGCATGTGTGAACATTGTCTGTAATTTCCAACTTTCCTGTAGAAAGCACTCCAATCCTTTATGTCATTATTTTGTCTTTACCACCACTGCATTATGACCAAACAAAATAATATGCTACATAAAGTACAATTCTGCCAAATTGCATTCTTCATATTTGTTTCACATTCCAGCCATCTGTTTACCCACTGGCTGTTGCTTTGCATTGTTATAAACCATCTCTATGATTTTTTTAAAGTTCACAGTTTTTATGTTAGTGATACCACAAACTCAATTAATTATTTACTATAAAAAGGCATCATCCTTCTAATTGCTTCTTCTTCTCTACTCAGTATAATTCTTTTTCTAGTATTTGTTTCAGGAGCTTTGCCTCACTAACCTCAATTATTTTTTCTTAAAAGTCTTATATGTTTGTATTGGTAAAAGGCAGATGTTTCCAGTTTTTTCAGTTCTGTTTATCATCTTGTGCTCTACCACCAGTAACAAAAATGCTAGAAAAAATCTATTTTCCATACACATTTAAAATACGCTGACATCGATTTCTGGTATTATTTTTTGACTGCCACATCTCTCAGAGAACTTCACTTCTAGATATTCCCTTCTCTAGCTCCTGTTTTACCATTTATGAAAGCTAATTTCTCCTGCATCCTGTCATCCACATAATTTCTTCAAATACTTTTCTACATTTGCTGTAATACTTGATTTCTATATTTTAATGAATTAAGTAATACATTTTTCTTCTGCATCTTTAGCCAAGACGAGGCACTTCTTATTTCATCCCTTTTTGCAGCCAAACTTTATTCCTAAATTTCTCTTGTTTCCATTCTATAAAACATCTTCTCGACTTTTATGAATTTCATTTCTACAAGCCGTATAATTTCTGTAGTCTATGCTTCTTATATCCTTTTGTAATAGAAATGCTCCCTCCTCAACTTTCTTATCACTATCCTACCAATCACTCAATGAGTTATAACAAATTCTCATTTCACATCATCCTGACATAGCTGCTGAAGGACTTTACTACAAATATATATGAGTTTATTATCAATCATTGATCTGATTGATTGACAGAAAACACATTGAAAAATATCAATAAAAACAAATATTGAAAATATTCTCTAAAGGAAGCGATCACAAATGTACAGAAACGGATTATATCTGCAACCATCAACAAACCTAAAGGTTTTATTTACACATTAGCAAGAAAAGACTGAGCAGCAATGGTGAAGAACAGAGTTGAAGAAGATCGGGCTGAGAAAGGTAAAGCTTGTAAGCTGATAGTGAGCAAGCAGAAAGAGGAGCTATCCACTTATATATATATATATATATATATATATATATATATATATATATATATATATACACACACACACACACACATATATATATATATATATATATATATATATATATATATGTATATATATATATATATATATATATGTGTATATATATATATATATATATATATATATATATATATATATATATACATATATATAAGAAGCAGAAGCTTAGAAGTTGTGATGTAAATGGGAATGATTTCAGAAGAAATTAAGCTAGTATACAGTAGAGAAGATTAAGTGATGTCACACTTTCTGACATTTAGATGTGTATTGCTTAAACAGATACTACTTTAGTTGGGACTTGAATTTTACATTGTTAGAATGTTTGCTGAGAGAGTGTGGAACACAGTGCTATAGTTTTGGAATGAGCACAGAGAAACTAGAGTCACAGGTATGAAGTTTAGTAGATAGCGTTTGGAGAGTAGGACCTACCATATCCTAACTTCTGTGATTGTAGGATGTACTGGTAGTAACTAGTTTCACTGCAAGAGGAGAAGGAGCATCTTGGTAGAATAATTTGAATAGTTAGCAGCTCAGATGTAGATTAGATCTAGCTTGTACTGGAAGCCAGGTTGCCTTGGATAAAGTAAGATAATGGTGTTCATTGAGAAAAGAATTGATGATGGAGCAGCGTGTTTTATTAAAGTCTGTAGTGTTGGTGTGTTCATACTTGAGTTGTGTGAGCGGGGCACCTTTCCCTCAAGCTGCCCTAGCTGGTAATTGAAATAATATGAGATATTTTCAGGGTCTAGAAAAGGATGCAACTGATTATAGATCTACATTTTTGAATATGATCCTGAAAGTTAAGAGACTGGTCAAGCCTGATGCTTAGGTATCTGAATGAAGTGGTGGTTTGATAAGGTTATTGCGCTACTCCAAAAACTTGAAGGAGCTATGAGCATTTTGGAGGTGAGCCAGTGGTTTAGGCCCAGAACACCAGTCTGTGGTTGCGCTTGGATTACTTGCTGTGATGGGTTAGCACTATAGGTAATCATGTCATTAGCATACGAGGAGTTGTAACTGGAGTAGATCAAGTGCTAATTTATTCATTAAAATGAAAAATAATATGGGGCAAGTACTGATCACTGTAGTACACTTGAATAAGTGCAGCCAGTATATTATTAAAAGGAGTTGATCTTCATAGTAAAGGATCTGTTGGTTAAGAAGTCTTTGGACGACTGTGTGGCTTCAGTATTGATGCCCATATCTAATAGATGGGCTAGTATTTCAGAATTGTTGACCACATCGAAGGCTTGTGTTAGGTCAATGAAAATGATACCAGTAAGATTTCTTTTATCCATGCTGGTAAGTATGTCATTGGATAGAGTCTGGAATGCAGTCAATGTACTTCTTCCTGCCAGGAGCCATGTTGTTTGTTGGAGGGAAATACTTTTTCCAGATATAAGGTGAGTTGGTTATAAATGAGTTTTTTCTAATATTTTGCTGAAGGTTGAGTATGGAAATGGGCTGGTAGTAGCAAGTGGATGAGGGGGTTGTATCTTTAGGAACAGGTCTGATGAAGACTGAGTTTTAGAATGTGGGCATGGTCTTGCTTGTGAGGCTAAGGTTAAAGGTATGTTTTGGGGGGAACACATTTACTGCGTAGTCTGTAAAAAAAACAGGGACACAAGTTTTCTGGATCAGAGAGATAGTCGTGTTGGATTTTTTCAAGTAATGGAGCAATCTGCTTGTTACTGATTTTTGTAACGCAGAATGGGGGAAGGTACATGGAGGGGGGTGTTAGCCTGTAATTGGAGAGGAGCGGATGGAATATTGTGTGTCAAGGGGAGGTTGGCAAATTCTTTCAGGGAGTCAAAAGGTATGAGGATTGCAACATAACTTGTAATATGTCCTCCTAAGGAAAGTTCTTTTGGAGAAACTCTCCCTGAGATATTATTGACTTCATGCCAGAATTGTCTAGGAGAGTATATAAGTGTGCTTAGTTTAGATTTTAGATATTGGGCTTTGTGCTTACATATTGCTTGCTTGGTGTTATTTCAAAATGTGGTGTAGTATTCTCTATTTGTAGTTGAGAGATCTTTTTTCTAGTATTGCTAGACTTCATCTCTAAACTGAATTAAGGTTTTCAGTTCTTTATTGAGCTATTCAGAGTTAGTAAGTGTTCTGAAGAGTAAGGAGAAATTAATAGACCTGATTAGCAACAATGTTTGTGCCAGTCAGGCAAGGTATGGGTGACAAGTCCATGGTGGACAGTTAGGCTTGCATTTCAGAAAGCTTGTAGGGGAGACTTAGATCTGAAGGATGCTTGGGGTTTTTGATTTTCAGGTTTTGTATGTGGAATGTTGCAGGACAGTAGTCAATGAAGACTAGTGGATGGGTGGTTGGAGACAGAGATGCTGGAATGCTGGGAGGTTAAAATATCTAGGAGTGAATGGCAATTTGTTTGAGATTGTTTGATTGGCTCCATTATTAATTGGATTAGTCTCAGGCTGGCAAGAAGTGCAGACATAAATTTGATGGGGCTAATAAGATAAGTTTAAAGTCACCATGGATGGTGTGTTTGTTAGGAGCTGATGCAAATAGACTGTTATGCAGAAGAGCTTTGAATTTTGTGATTTTGATGGGGGGTGATAAGCAAGTGCAACAAATGGCAGAGGAGATTAATAAAGTAGCATTTTAGTAAGAAACAAGTTTGGCTTATGAACAGGAATGGGGAGTGGTCTGGGTAACTACAGAATAGTTGAGTATGGATGTGTGTTGTACTTAACCACCATTCCTTAAGAGTGGTAGTCAAACTTGGAGTTGTAACCTGAAATAAATGATAAATGTGGTTGTGAAAATTTTTGAGCAATGAATTTTAAATAACTAATATATCAGAGCAGTGGGAGGATAGAAAATTACTAATATGATCCATCTTGTTATGTATACTTTTCACACTGACGAGATCACAGCCAGGAGAGTTAAGGTTAGGTGGGTGTGGGTGAGGATGAGGTAGGGTCCTTATTGGAGAAGGTATTCTAATTTTTTAGTAGAATTAGACAAAGTATTGAAGTTAGTCAGTGAAACAGGAGTATGTGGAAGTGAGCAGAAAGAGAGAGAGAAATATTGTTGCAGGAAGAACTTGCTGAAGGAGTGGGAGTATTTTAGGGTGTTGAAAGTGATGTGGATTGCTGCATTAAGTAGCCAGACTTGTAGGAGGTGGAATTATTTGCAGTTGTGTATTTTACCTGGGGTGAGTAAGCTGCCAAAAGATATGGGGCATTCTTCTTAAAGATCATTAGAAGTATCTGTATATTAGGTATGCGGCGATGTGATCATCCCTGTGATCTAAATTGTTGTAAGTCCTCTGCAAATTATTCTGTTCCATTCTCCCAAAAAAATATCCAGCCTGGCATCTCTTATTTAGAAGCAAGATGCCTTCCAGGCAAATACAGAGCTTCAAGGCAACATCCAAACTTTAGATCTCCAATGTGACGATAAACCTTTTGCATTATAATTCTAATTATATAAATTGCGGCCAATTCTACCCACACCAATGTCAAACTCCTTAGAGAGTTTTGTTGCATTCACCGTTGTACTTTTTATGAAATTTTATGCACTGCTCTTTAAGCTTCTCTGTGTCTCTTTCCTTAATTTATAAATAATTATTTTTGAATCTGTAAACCTGTATGTTGAATGTACATACACTGGTTATGCTGTTTGCATGTTTTCTACTTTAAAATTGTAAGCCATGTTTGTTAATAACATTTTCTATAAAAGAAGGAAAGGGAAAAGCATCTTGAATTATATAGTCCACCTCTTGAAGTTAACTGTAACTTAATTCAACCAACTTTACCACCAAGAAAATTTCTCACAAATTTAGACAAGATGAAAATGTTTATAGATTTACTGATAAAACCAATTAAACCTACATGCACACACACACACATACACACACACAAAACACACACACACACACACACACACACACACACACACACACACACACACACACACACACACACACACACACCTGTATCTGTTTATATGTATATACATGGGTCTACTTTAAATCACTGAAATTTTACTTAGTCAAAATTCATAAGGTTGAGATGAGGACAGCGAAACTTTAGAAAGCCAAACTCCAAGAATGTCACAATTTCACTCCTCTGGGCCACCATGGTGAGCTTTGCCCTGTTTTCCACTGTAGTGCGATCTTGGAGTTGGTATATTTAGTTAAGGGGGTTGTGTGGGGGAAGACCCCAATGTTGGTGCATTTAATTTGCTTCTATTCATATAGTAGTCATTCGTGGTAGAGTGGTTCATTTCCCGTAGTGAAATCTTGACAATCCGGGAATTCAGCATTCTGAAGTTTCAGTGTTGTCATCTTGATAATTTGAAAGTCAACGTTCCGGTAGGTTGATGTTTTAAAGTAGACCCATATATATATATATATATATATATATATATATATATATATATATATATAGCTATAGATATAGCTATGGATATAGCTATACACACACACACACACACACACACACACACATTAATGTCTGCCCTAATTTCCTTATAATCTAAAAAAAAACACCAAAGACCATCACACTTTCTTTATCTTCAGAATAATATTCCAGAATCTTCTTTCTACTTCAAGTATTCTTACTTTTTCCATGAAATCCACAATTACATTCCTCAGCTCAAATAGTTGCATTTAGTAACTCAAGCAATTCTATCTTCCCAAACAATTTTATTATTTCTTTCTTTAGCATTTGTATAGCTGGAATATTTCAAAATAATTACTCCCTAATAAGCGATCACATATTCACACCTTCCCTTCTTTTACTGCTATCCTTTTTTTTATTTTGTAATCTGTTTTCTCCTGAAGAATTGTCTCTTCTGTACATTCTTCATCTCCAAAAGACCACAATATCTTTCTTCATCACTGCTCTACAGTTTGTTCCCTTTTCTGGTTTGGGATAGATCTAGCATCTTGTAAAAAAGTGCCTTACTGTCCTACTTCAGCTACCATTACATTACAGTACATCTTCTAGCATAACTCGTGTTAATGATAATACGGAAAATATAAAGCAATCTCTTTATTCAAGGTCTTTTTAGTGTTAGCTCCCCTTTCTCCTAATTTTCTCCCATCCTTTTCATTTTCTTATTGTTTTTTCTTCATATTTTCAACTGAGGAGATTATTTTTGCAAATATTTACTTTTGTCCTCTGCCATAAACTTGCTTCTTTCTGCTGTAGATTCCCTTTTTCCCCCCTCTACTTCCTCGGTCTCTTGACTTTCCTTATTTTTATTCCTTATAGTCACACCTTCTCCCCTGTTTGCCTCTGTTCTAACTCCTCTCCTTCTGTTTGGTATTCTTACTTGCAGTCAAACCAGAACTGTCCTTTCAGGATTTTTTATATAACGTCCTGTCATAACATAAAAATATATTTTTTTAGGTAAGCCACCAGGTGCCATAGAGGGATAAAGCTATAACTATGACGAAGTTTGGGCAGTGGCTTGTGAGACTCATGAGAAGGCATGGGAGGATAGGTGGAGCCTATCCTTGCTGTGTTGTTGATGGTTTCTCAGCTGGCTGTGGCAGAAGTCACATGTAGCATCAAAAACAGCAACCAGCTTGTATCTCTGCTTGAGAATAAATGCGCATATGTGGACATGATGGGAGCATAAGCAGACCTCACAATGACTCAGGTAGGCTCTTCATCACAAGAAAATGAGGCTAGGTTACATAAATTTAAAACACTTACATAACCACCTCTGATACCTGTGCAGATGATGGCAGTTCCCCGTAAAAGAGCCACCTGAGTGGATCTGGAAGCTGAGTGTCCACCATCAAGAAATCAGAAGAAGTGTACTACTGGGGAAGCTGGGTAGTTATAGACTTGGAGGCAAAAAGATAAAGTGAAATAAATACATAATAGTACTTAGGATAGTCATAATAATGAAAAATGCATTTCCATTCTGCAAGTTTTACAATGCTAGGCATAGATATAATATCATTGTTTTGTAGTTTCAATGTAACACCTGTGTGCCATCTGCAATCCAAAACTCATTGGAGTCTTTTCTTATATAGTCCAAAGTCTCTAAAAAAGTAAGCAGTTCCTTGTTAACTTGTTCTCCCTCCAGTCTTTGGTGAATAAAAATGGATGACAACTGTTTTTTTTATTAATTTAAAACCGGTGAATCTTATAATCTGTCCAAGGCCTGTTGTCTTCACAGTGATTAAACATCCTCACATTCTTATTTGATGACAGAAAATGTTCACACAAAAGCTTTTATTACTCCTCTTGCCTTGGCATCATCCTTCCATCCCCTGTGAAGCAGCTGCTGATGTGCTACAAATAATAGAAGTTTTCCTGAAACATTCAGTTATTTTTGTCTTAGTTTGTGGCAGCATTATCTGACATAGTCACTTGTTCAAATGGAACATCAAGAAAAAAAAAAGTCCCTTGCTTGAATTGATAATTTCTTTCAGGCCTGCAGCTTGCAGAACCAAAGTCTTTAGCTCCTATATACAAACTTTGTATCTAATCAGTACTACTTCTTCCGCAGACACGTTTCTCCACCATGGTGTTTCACATGTGTTCTCCTCCTCTTGCCATGTTTACTTCCAGGCATTAAGATGTACTTCCTTACGCTTGCATTACTTACACTATTCCCTGTGTAGGTTACTCCACTGTGTGCAATCTGTTTCAATCTATATGGATATCGCCATCATTTTGCAGTTCTTCAGGTACAACTTTTTTCCCAATATGTGGCTGCAAGGTATACTGCTTTTCATTTCAGGTTGATCACATGTAACCATCCGAGTTTGTTTGTCAAGCTCCCAGGCTCTAGTCTGGTCAAATTTATTGCTGTCTCCTTAAAGCATTTATATCTCCTCCTCTCTCCTCTGTTTCTCTCCCTGGTGTGACAGCCCCATCTCTAATGTAATAAGGATATTTTATTTAAAAAATATCTTATGAACAAGTGTATGTATGCCAAAAGAATCATTTCAGTCTTATAACATTGTCATCATCAACCCCCTTTTTTCCCACTTTCTACATGTGGGCATGATGTTGAGTCAACTTTTGTTCTCTCTTTCCATTAAGTGCCATTTTCCTACTATCTTTGACAGTCATGGCTGACTGGACTGTTGAAGGTCTTCTATCATACAATCCATCCATTTCTTTGCTGGATGTCCTCATTTCCTCTTACGTTCTTCCTGTCTGTCCCAAATCTTCTTTATCAGATTGCCTTGTGCTTTCCTGCACATGTGCTTGAACCAGCATAATCTGTTTTCTTTGACCTTCTCTGCAATTAGAACTACTTGGGCTTCTGCACTGCTGTTCTCATGTCTTCATCAGTCCCACAGTGTGCATCCTGTCACCCATCTCAGGCACTTCATCTCTATCATCTCTAACTTCATCAACTGCTTTGTCTTCATTGCTCAGGTTTCTGTACTGTATAGTAGTACTGGTCATGCCACTGTTTTCTACACCTTGCTTGTCAGCTTCTTCGGCATTCTTCTGTCATACCCTACCCCTGACACTCTGTGACAGTTGGCTGCAGCACCTCTGATTCTAGCTTTGATATCCTCATTCAGACTTCTCTTCTCCTAACCACCCCTCCCAGGTGTTTGAAGATGTTGACTTGTTCCACTGTTTTGCCATCTGTCTCATTTATTAGCTTCTTCTGATTTCCCTCATTTGCTGCCATTACAATGATCTTATCTATACTCAGTGTCATCCCATGTGCCTTTAGTTTTCCATTCCATTTCCCTATCCTTTGCTGAAGTTCTTGTTCAGAGTCTGTCTGTAATGCCACATCGTCTGCATACAGCAGCTTTGTTGATCTGTCCCCTCTGGCCTGTTTGCTACTATAGTCCATCACCAGTATGAACAGCAGTGTGCTCAGAGCTGATTCCTGATGCACACTCACTCCCACTGTGAACTCTTCTTTGAGTCTGAACACTGTTTGTACTTGTGTCATTGGGTCCTTGTACATAGCCTGCACTAATTCTGCCAGTGTTTCTGGGACTTTTCTTATGACAATGCCATATACCTTTCAATTTCAACAGAAAAAAATAAGTAGATCTTTAAATTCTATTTATTTATTGTTATTTATTAACATTTGTTGACCGGGAAAGTCAACTGGGTCAGAAACCCATTTTCAGTGGAGTCCCGGGCAGAAAAGCTCCATTTACAGTAAAACATATAACAGATAGGTACAATTTACATTATTTAACAGTATGATTTTTGTACAATTTCAGTAGTAGTAATAACCAAAAATAAGTAAAAATATGCAGTCAGGTTAAATGTAGGCAATGGATAATCACTTACTGGCATTCTGTTAATCTTTATACTCTGATAGTACAGAGGCTGAAAACAAAGATATTTATATTAATAGAAGATCACTGTGGACAGAGGCTGAAAACAAAGATATTTACATTAATAGAAAATCATTGTGGAGTAATGAAAGTTAGCTGGATAAGGCTGGTAGTTAAGAATAAAGTCCAGTTGTACAACAGAGGCCTAGGATTAATTCTAAGGTGGAATTAGATTTGGACCAGATAGGCAAATTTGATTTTCAAGAAAGTGTTTTTTTAAGGTATATTTGAAGGGTTTTAATGAATCAAATAAATTAATAGTGGGGGGGTAGGTTATTCCGTAATTTTGCTGTGGAGTAGGAATATAAACTTTGTCCTGCTTTGTTATTGGGTTTGGAAACATGTAAAAGTTGTTTGTTTGAAGACTGAAGTTTCCTAGAGGGGATGTAGAACTGGATTATATGTGAGAATGTGGGGCAGTTATCTGGGTTATATATTAGTTTGTGAGCAGTGGTGAGCTGAGTGTACTGCAGGTAATGGGAGAAACTGAGCCACGTTAATCTGTCAATGGCTTGAAAATGGCATGTGCGGTGTGGTAGACCACAGGCAAATTTAGCAATTTTGTAATAGCATAATTGTAATTTGTTGCTCAGGTGTGTGTGCAGTTTTGTGAAGATGGGGAGCCATAAAGGAGGGAACAGAGTAGGAGATTGCTAGCCAATTTTGTTCTATTGGGAGTAACTATATACGATTTATGTCTGTAGAGCTTACCTAATTTGAAATGTTTTTTTTTTATTATATCGAGTATATGTTGTTCAAAGCATAGTTTGTCATCTATAGTAATGCCTAGTAATTTTGCAATATGCACTACTTCCATTTCAGTTTTGTTTTGGGAGAAAATTCTGAAATCTTGTGGGGGAGGTTTGGATGAATATATTTAGAAGCTTTGAATTTTTGGGGTTTGGAAGTAATTGTGCTTCATGTAACCATGTTTCTATTACTGAAAAAGCATTTTGTGTTATTTTTAGGGGCTCCTGGAAATTACTGGAAAAGGATATGATGGTAGAATTATCAGTGCATTGGATAAGTGAGCTCTGAAGGGAGACTGTGTGGATATTATTTATGAATACGTTAAAAAGTAAGAGACCGAGAATGGAGACTTGGGGAACTCCTATTTTATTTACCAGGAAGTCAGACTGATTATTTTGCCATTTTACAGACTGCTGTCTGTTGTCCAGATAATTGGTAAACTAGGTTAGAGTTTGTTTGGAGCATCCTAGTGTTGCTAGTTGTTGTATTAATTTGTTCAGCTCTGAGCTCACTGCTGCTCATACTGGTGATGGACTACAGTAGCAAACAGGTCAGGGGGGACAGATCAACAAAGCTGCTGAATACAGATGAGGTGGCATTACAGACACACTCTGAACAAATTGGCCAGGTTTCACCTACTCAGCATAAATATTACCTAGGCTCTCCCTAAGGTAGGTAATAAAGCAGCCATTAGACCCATTATAGAGTACAACGTCCCATTTGGTATGTACCTCACAAGACATCTGCAACAGCTGGAAAGGCCGCAGAAATACCTCACTAAAAGAATCACAGGCCTAAAGCAGATGCCCTATGCTGACCATCTAAAAAAACTCTAGCTATACTCTGTGGCATATTGTCTACTCAGAGGCAATCTCTGCTTAACATACAAGGCCATGTCAAACCCAGAGCTGTTGGACATGCTCCACTTAAAGAAATCCCAATCCCTCAGAGCCACATGCTCCAGGGATCTAAACCTTGTCATCACAATGAACAAAACATGCTGGAGGAATAGGTTCCTGACCCAGAGACTCCCCAGACTCTGGAATAGACTGCCCATACATGTGAAGCAGAGTGCCTCTTTGGCCCTCTTCAAAAGGAACCTTGACGATTGGATGGGAGATAGGAAATTCACCCTGGGGATCACATCAGTCACCCTGTTAGACAGGGGTCCAGGGAAGTAAATATTGTGGGAAGAAATGTCCAGGGAATTGTTATGGTTAGGCTTGTATAGGCCCTAGGGCTGATAGCCTAGTACCAACCTATGAACCTGTAATAGTTTACATACTGCAGAATTTACAGTCTGAGGTGCACATCTTTTATTTCTCTGCTTTGTGTCACATCACATTTGACTGTAAGCATATGTTGTATGCCCTGATCTTGCAATTACATTCCACAGCCACACTATTGCTAATGATACCCTCATAACTTTGGCATGACTACCACAATTAATTGTTTTGCCTCAGTGGATTCTCTTTCAAAAAGGCATTCCTTTAGTACATTGTTTATGTTTGTACTACTCTCCCTGTGAAAAACATTTTTTTTTTTGGTGCCAAGAGTATTTACCCTCTGCATTAATATGCGTCTGCCTCCTCCTTCTTACCTCTGTACACACACACACACACACACACACACACACACACACACACACACACACACACACACACACAAGTCTGCTGTCCTCATTTTGCATGGCCATTTCTTGGCATGATTTGTGAATTAAAATTCGCAACACTGGCCATTTCTAGCAACCTCTTTATCACAGGTTTCAAAAGCAGTCAGTCTTAACTGCAACTATTTGTGACTTGCATACATTTACCATAGTAAATCTTACAGTTACTGCAGTGCATTAACATGATCCTGTTTAATCATTTGTATGGCTGGTAATAGTATAAGCGTCTATATCATAACATCGAAGATGCAAAATGTCGAACGCTCACAAGAGCAAAAGTGCCAAAACTTGAATTCGGTATTGTGGGGGGCTGTGCCCCCCCCCCCCTGCTAAATATATATTCCAACTCTGAGATCACACTACAGTGAGGAAAGGGCAATATCCCAATCTTCATTGTACTGTGATGTCAAAAATGGACCCTCAACATTTCGGCACTTTCGCTGTTGTGCCGTTCGACATTTTGATTTTTCAGTAACATGATATAGATCCATAGTATAGCTGTGTCATATGTATTTTCCTGTATACATTTCAAGAATGCATAATCATTATCTGTTAGTTGAAGTATCAGCATTAGCAATTAAGTGCCATTCAGCTACGTGAACTGCACTTTTGATCAATTATATAAATGTTCACATGTTTTAAGGAGGGTTGTTTAATGGTTTGGATTAATATTTGTGCTGAATGCTGTGCTGCAGAATGTTATATCTATGCTTGAAGATAATAACTAAGATTTGTTGCTTATGTGGTTTGATTCTTCATCTAGCCTGTTGGATGTGATATCTGTTGTGAATCAGGTTACAGTTAAATGTTTTTTTTTTCTGTATACACATCATATGTCCAATGGAGAAATGGAGAATTTGTTGCTATAAACTTATGTTTTGCTCATACCTGGTTGTCATAAGTAGGACAGCTTGAATTAAATCATATGATCCATACTGAAATTATATGTTTATACCACATTATAGGTCTTTCAAACACTCTGTGTGGGCATGCCTTGTAAGCAGCCATCTACTCAGTGGTAAGTGTGTTGGCACCTCTGTTTAATGGTCACACTTGTTTGTGTGACATGTAGCTCTGGACCCAGTTATTACATGGGATGTTTTATAGTCAGCCCAGGATGTAAAATATTTGATCCTCAATGTTCAGGCACAGACTGTGTGAATGGTAAATAGTTCATTGTATAATGCAATGCAATTTTATCATACTTAATTTGTGTATGTATGTGGGGAATATCTTTTGACTGACAAGTTTATTGTACAGAAGTATTAATAGATGTACTCAGACGCTGGTGTAGGTGTTTGAAAATATGCACAGTCATACAGAAATGTAATATGAGCTGCTATTTAGTCAGGTCATAGCTATCATTAAATTTTCATGCAACAATAGCCATTGTTTAATGGTATTAACAATGCATTGTGTCTTCTTAAGGGTATAAGAGGCTGTACATTGAACACATGACTAAATATGTTTTAGCTCTGTGTGAGTGAGTTGGTCAGCTGTAATGAACATGCTTTTGTATCAACAGGTAAGAAAGGTTCATTTGTGTATGATTTTTCAGGTATTGTAGTTAAACAGATTTTTGTGATGCTTACATTTCAATAGTAATGCAGGTTAAATAAAAAGTAAAGCCGTGATGCATCAGAATTAGGGATGAAGGAAGGATGAGGGCACTATTTGGTAATTAGGGATAAAGATGATGGAAAGAAGTAGGACCAGATAGAGGTAAGCATGCCTGCATCAAGAGAAGGAGATGTGCTACTTTACAGAAGATAAAGCAGTGCGTTGGACTGAACAGAAACAACGAGAAAGTGTACAGAGGTGATGAAATATGTTTCAGGTATGCTTCTGAGAGAAGGCAGATGAAAAACACCCTATACCAGTATACCAATGATGGAAGGGAGGTTAAGGACAAAATCCTTTGCTAAAGTAACGTATTGGAACTGCACCTGCTAAAGCTATAGAGGGGATGCTACCATGGAGACATTTGCTTAACACAAAGGATGTTGAGAGATGGATAGTTAGTACAATAAGAAAAAAGCACTTAAAAAAGGAAATGGTCAGCATAATGGCATACAGAGCACAGGCACTTGATAGAATACCATTTCCAGTACTAAAGCTCTAATAAGTAGCAATGGCAAAAAAAGAACAGATAACTGTAATAGAAATATTATAGCAAGGAACTCCGTGATGATTTGTAAATGTCTTGCATTGTCCCTTATTTGAGGAAGGCAGCAGGACCAGTCCTGGCAAACAGAGGCACATTATAATGATGAAACCATATTCCTCAGACACATGAAGAAGAGGATCCTGAGGTAAAGGTTTGAGTTCTTTTGAAAGGGCAACAAGGATTATCACACTGACCAGCATGTCTTTCTTGCTGAAAATGAACTGCTAATCAGTCCTTCTGCATTTGAATGGCCATGTAAGAGCAGAGCTGTATGGGACACTGCTAATGGGTGTTGTCTATTGTAGCATAAGTCTCTTACTCGGTACCACATTGATGATTCAAGTGTAACCTTGAGGTATGGCAAGTAGACAATACAAACTGAACTGATTGTTCAAGGATTATTTGGAAGAACTCAAAGGGACATTGTGGAGTGACCAATGTAGTGGTGAATGTATCACTACTGCAACATATTCATCTCTGATATATCAGAGGGGATGACAAACTACTGCACATATTTACACATGGCAGTATAATTAGGAAAACAGTCAAGAGATGGCTATAAATAATAACACAGGACCACAAAGTCTTATATCAATGAATGGCTCCTTATAATAACACTGAAGCTTATATGACTAAATACACTATGAGTAAACTGAAAATCGTAAAATCTACAAAAAGAGTGCAACTCAAAATCCTGAAGTAATGCTTAATGCATTCAGGAAAGCAAATGCAGAATATGAATTTAACGGTTTACTATCAAAAGGTTGAAATTCATTTGGTCTAACTTTCATATGGTCGACACATTTGGTCTACACATTAATATTAAGTAATTCATTTGGTCGACAGACAGTACTGTCGACCTTCTGATGACATTATGTTGACAACAGACAAGGAGTTATCCTTGTCCACACTGTTGGGCGATCTTGGAGTTGTAACATATAAGTAGCGGGGGGGGGCGCAGGGGGGCACAGCCTCCCTGCAAAAACACTAGTGTTAGTTTGCAGGTGTTTGTTGACCATTTAAATATAGACCTTTTAAAGTTGATATTTTGAACTGTCGATGTAATGATTTCGACCAAATGAACGTCGACCAAATGATTTTCAACCTTTTGATAGTAAACCGAATTTAAATCATCAAACAAAAATAAGTAAATGATTTTACAGAGGGAAGCTCTTTGCATCACCCACGCAGAGGCTGTCAACCAAATGAAAATAAATACACAGTGATTTTTTTTTATCAGGGAGCTGTCTGTACCTACATGTAGAATTTGTGACCCCACAGCACCCTAAACAAATAATCTAAATTCAAGGTCACAAAACCATTTTCTATTACACAGATATTATTAGGATAGATGCATGACTGGACACTGTCCACAGGATGGTGCAACCTTGAATTTAGATTATGTTTTATACTGTATGTGTTTAAGGGGGTGGGGGGGCAATGTCCCCACCTTGGAATTTAAACAGCTTTCTCCTTTAAAACTGTTTACTTTCATTTGATCTGTTCATGTTCTTGTTCTGTAGTTGTTTTCAGATATGCATGCAGTATTATTTAAGGATTTTGAGTTTTATTCTTCTGAAGCTTTCTGGATTTTCATTTTACTTGTAGGATCTTCAGCCTGCTTCAATTTTATGAGAAACAACCACAGTAAACACAGACATGGCAAAACAAGTTCAATGAGTATCCATAAAATATTCTGATTTTTGTTCCTTATAACATGAAAGTCATATATAAGCTGGAAGGCAAAAAAATGTGATACTGCAACAGAACATTATCTAGCTGTGTCAGTCAAGAGCACAGAGGGAAGTAGGAAACAAATTCTAAGTTTGTATACAGCAGAATATATACTGCACAAATGGGGAATGTTTTATATGCGTGTGTGTGTGTGTGTGTTTATATATATATATATATATATATATATATATATATATATATATGTGTGTGTGTGTGTGTGTGTATATATATATATATATATATATATATATTTATATAAAAATGTATGTATATATATATATATATATATATATATATATATATAAAATTTCGGGGGAAGGATCGGTGATCATGGGTTGTTGAATTATGGTTGGCTGACCCGTGTTGCCGATCCTTCCATTGTGCGATTCCCGGTTCAGCAAATGCACAGTGCATTCACACAGTTGAGTTTGGTCTTGTAACTAGAGATAGCGATACAGTGAAGATTGGGAAATTTACCCTTTTCCGCACTGTAGTGTAATCTCAGAGTTGAATATACAATATGTAAGAGGTGTGTGGGATGGTGCAGGGGGGCTTGCCCCTCTGCAATATCATCATGTCACTTCTTGTCCTGTATAGGACTGGATTCTACGGATGTTGAGAAAGGTTGAATTCGCATTTAGACGTGTGTTTGCAACATTCTGACCTTCTCAATATTCTGTGTTCAATGTTTTAATCGACATTTCAGGAAAGACAGTCTTTTGTGTATCGACTATATAGTAGTAAACATATATATATATATCTCTATATCTATATCTAAATATATATATATATATATATATATATATATATATATATATATATATATATATATATATACATGTGTGTTTTATATATATATATTGTTATATACACATGTGCATACATGTGCAAATGTGTATGTGTTATATTTTATATATAAAGGTGTGTAAGTGAGTAAATTCTACTTTGTTGAACACTCATATTGCTGGCAAAATGACAAGTTGAATGTTTCCTTTGCCAATATCAGGAGGCATTAAACATCTAATGGTCAAGTTCCCCTGTTGTGTGTGAGCTGTGCAGTTGTGCAGGTAAGAGGGGTGTTGCCAGTTAAGGTTAGAGTTAAAGGCTAGGTAAAGGGATAGCTTTAGCTCTGTGTGTGTGTGTGTGTGTGTGTGTGTGTGTGTGTGTGTGTATGTGTGTGTGAGCGTTTTTTATTTAGTGTTACAGTTAAGGCTAGATTAGGTGATAGTATGTTTGCATAGTGGTGTGTATGTTTTGTTGTGTTTGTGTATGTCTTGTTTAGAAAACAAATAATTTCTTTTGTTTCAAAAACTGTTATGGAAAAGGGGTTTTGGTATGTTAATGCACTGGGTATTGGACTGGGTTCAAGGGCTGCAGCAGGGTTAGGGTTAAGGATAGCACACATAAGTAAGGTGGATGGAGTCTTTGCTTTGCTGTTTTTTTAGATGGTTAAATGTTGTCATACAGAAATAGATGTTTTGATTGTCAATTTTTTTTGCATTGTGATGAAAGATACACGTGTATATTTATTTATATATTTATATAGATATGTATACTTGTGTGTGTGTGTGTGTGTGTGTGTGTGTGTGTGTGTGTGTGTGTGTATATATATATATATATATATATATATAAATGTGTGTGTGTGTGTGTGTGTGTGTCTGTGTGTATATATATATATATATATATATATATATATATATATAGAGAGAGAGAGAGAAAGAGCGAGCGAGAGAGAGAAAGAAAGAGAGAGATGGGTGTACATCATAAGATCTAAAGTTCAAAAGACTGAAAACCAAAATATCTAAAACTCAGAACTTAGAAAATGGGAATGTGCCTTTTCTCCACTATTGTGTGATCTCAGAGTTGATATATATAATTAGCATGTGGTGTGGGAGTGCAGGGGGGCTTGCTACAAGGTAGATAGAGACACACTACAAGAACTCTACAACCTCTGTCATCCTCAACTCAGAGCTAGGGCAAACCAAGAGGAACCCATCCTATTGGAAACAAAGGTATGTGTAGCACTAAGAATTTCAGCTGCAGGTACCTTTCAGTGACCAACAGAGGACATACTGTGGGTGTCACAGGCATCAACATCCAGGTTCCTCCATCAATTCCTGAATGCTATGCTCCAAAATGCTAGTGATCACATATAATTTCCATGTACTCCTGAGGATAGGGCCAGAGATATGCGTGAGTTTTACCCTGAATGACACTACCCTGAAGTACTGGGTGTCATAGATTGCACACGTAGAAATTAAGGCACCACCTGGGGAACAAGGAAGGCTCTATATAAATAGAAAGGGCTTCCACTCCAACTACAAAGTCATGTGTAATGCCAAGAGAATCATCTTGAATGTATGTGCTGGCAAGCCAGGCAGCTACCACGACTCACATATCTGGCACACCTCCCAACTGTATCAGATGTTCACTGAGGGAGATATCCCACAGGGTCATTTACTGCGGGATGCAGGTTATGCACCAGAACTGTAGCTGATGACATCCATCAGAAATGCACACACACTTGCTGAAGAATGCCATAATGAGGCACATGCTCAAACCAGAAATATCATAGACAGTGTGTTTGGGCTGCTTGAAATGGATCAACAAGGGTAAAGGGCACACATCCTACCACCAATGGAAAGGTCATCACAGCCACATGCAGGTGAGGATTCAGATAGGGAACCATCAGCTGCTGTGGGTGTAGGTAGATGTAGGCATGCTCAATATGCCCTTGCTTTGCTAAGAGACAATCCATAACACACATACTGACCACCTAAGGGCCTAAAACCTTCC
The DNA here is from genome assembly GCF_019279795.1 of Protopterus annectens. NCBI lineage: Eukaryota > Metazoa > Chordata > Ceratodontiformes > Protopteridae > Protopterus > Protopterus annectens. Next base: position 312,051,308 of record NC_056747.1, on the reverse strand, counting down.
TCCTATGCACATACACATACTAATATGCACATACACATAATAACATCGATGGCAATCACTGCTTACAGCCTTTATCTGTCCATGTAATGGTTGTGTACTGCTTGTATCAGACAGAGTCACCCCTTAACTAAAACTGTTGCAATGGCTGGATTTGCAAGTTAAGTGTTGAACTTGGAGGGAATTTTGTAATAATATAAATGATTGCCATATCCTTGCATGTTGTTACTTGGTAGTGTAAGCAAGAAAAATGTGGGTGATTTGTAGAGAAATTGTCTTAGCATGTGACAGCAGAGATTTATTTGACTTATGTGTCCATTATTAAGTAGTAGGCCTCAGGCATCAAAGATTCACAAAGTCATACCTCTGAAAAGTAGTGATGGTTGAAATGATGTCAGGTATTGCCAGCTATACTAGGAGAACTAGGGCAATGGATGTGTAACATATGCCAGCATAGCTAGATGGAGTTTTGTAAAGAAGTATATGTCATTTGTATATCAAATTGGTTTGTACAGATGCTTGTCTTGAAAATGTATTTGCAAAGCTGCTTGTGTTAAAATGTACCAGGGTGCTGCTAGACAGAAAATAAATACACCTGTATGTCAGACTGTATTGTAACTGTTGAAATGAAAAGGATACTGGAACAGAAAAGGTTAATCTCAGTCCAGCTAACTCTGAAAAATAGTCTAAAATTTAATTACCTGGTTTAGACTATAAAGATTGTATCTTATAGTTCTGATTGCAGCCAGAGAAGAAATGTCTGTGCAAACAAGAACTTGGAATCCTCCTGTATTGTCCTTAGAGGGAACTAATTGCTGCCCTGGAAGGGTGGAAGTTTTGAAATGGTTTTATAGCTTCCAGATTATATAACATATCTTAGCAAAGCTCTGTCTGTGTGAATGGTAACATATATGTGCTAAATTCTGGTTCAGTTTCTAGGAAAAGGGGGTAGTGTGGGAACCACAGTCAGATGACCAGATGTACGTGATATCACTCTGTAATCCAGCACTGAAATGATGTTTTAATACTCGATGACACAGAAGTCTCAGGGCAGTCTGGTTTTAAGGAAGACCACTCACCCCCTTCATCTCGCCTTGCTTTAGTAAGTAACCAGGGAATAGTAATTCTTTATATCAGTCAGGTAAATATACTGAGATTAGTTAAGTAGTGTTTTTCTGTGTGAATCTATCCATCTGTGTTATTTTTAATACTTCCTGTGTCTGAAACTCTGGTGTTTATTGTAAATAGGTCTTTAGTATTTTCATGTTCTTTTATTTATTATTAAATGTTTTAAACTTTTCACTCTGACTGGTCTTTTAGGGAATATTTTAACATTTTTGAATACTCATATTTATTTGCTGACATTGTGACCAAACCGGAAAGCCTTGCTGCATTAGTCAAACATTACCATTTGTATTAGTATTAATATAATTGGGTACCCTTTTAAGAGACTTAGAGTAGTTGGCTGGTGGCAGTGTAACTACCTTATAGTCTGGGCAAAGGAAGAAGAGCTAGTAAATCTGTACCAGTCTTTCCTAGGTGTGTGTGTGTGTGTGTGGGGGGGGGGGTCTATATCAGAAGATCAAAGTTTCAAATCTTTGAATCTGATATGGTTGACACCATATAATCAAAGTCTTGAAACTTTGAATCTTTTAATGGAGATTTCCATACAGTGCTTAAAGAGAAGATTTCCCTTTTCTGCACTGTAGTGCGATCTCAGAGTTGGTATATTTAAGTAGCGGGGAGTGTGGGGGAGGTCAGCCCCCCATGAGGGGGGTGCAGGGGAGCTTGCCCCACTGCTTAGAGTGTTCAAATGGTTTATTTGTGTAGGTTGCTGTGTTTTTATTACATTTTTGAAATTTCAAGGCTTTGATCATATGGTGTCAACCATATCAGATTTGATGTTTTGAAACTTTGATCATGTAATATAGACCCGTGTGTGTGAATGTGAAAATCAAATCTCGAAGAGTGTGTGTGTGTGTCAGCTACTTGGAACAAGGACCCAGAGCACTGATTTTACAGAGAGGGTGGTGGAAGACTTGGCTTGGAACAATTGCCTGAGGACTCAACTCTACAGCTGTGTCAGTGGGAGTCTTATTGGGGGCCTGGAGAGAGAGAGAGAGAAATCCAGCCCCCAGAATGAGTGTGTTTCCTGTGTGCTTTTACGGGAAATTGTGCTTCGTGCAGAGAGCTGTATCTGGAAATACTGTGTGTATCTATTTTTGTTCCAAGTGAACGTCCCTATCCAGTGTCAGTTGTGAGGATTAAGGCTCCTCAATTACTGGCCCAGAGCAGGGACGTCATAATGGTCACTGGATGCCCTCAGTTTAGCACCATACATTTGTACTAGAAAATCATTAAAGAGAAAAGTTAGAAAATAATGATACACATTTAATTTTCAAATTTCACAATTCTCACAAGATCATTAATAATAATGATAGAAAAAGTTTGATGTGATCAACTGTCTAACTTCTTAAGACCAACATAAATCAAAGGTACAATTTCCAATTCAACATCACAAATGCAGATATACTAAGCACTAAGTCAGCTATGCACCCATAGCATCAGACACAAAGCTTATGTATCTCTTAATCCAAAAGATAGAAAACAGGGATATGGTACAGTTATCATTACATGCAGGAAGCCTAGGCTGATATAAAAGGTCACTGAGTGTGTATGAGTAAGAAAGAGAAGGAGCAAGACACTTGGATAAAGTAGCAAATGGCCAGTGAGACAATATGAGTTATAAGCTTCATGCTGAACCAAGTAACTCGTGTGTGTGTGTGTGTGTGTGTGTGTGTGTGTGTGTGTGTGTGTGTGTGTGTGTGTGTGTGTGTGTGTCTGTATGGGTCCTGCAGGTGAAATTGGTGTGTGAGTGTCTGCATAAACACAGCCAAGCTATGTCTTGATATGCCAGACAGGTGTGAGCCATGCATAGTAGAGGTGTCAGTTCATTGTTGTCATACCCGACCATGAGAACTGGCTCTGTCAGGAGTTGTACTGGCATGTCCACACCCATGGTCAGGTGCATTGCTGCTACCTGAATGTGACTGATGTCTGCTGAATGAGTTCACCTCTTGAGGACACCCAGGACCAAGACCCCATGGCCTGCCACATCTGGTTATAGACAGCTCAACCACTGATGGAGCAGTGGAAGCATTGCCACTACAGGACCGAGATTGGTCACAGCCACATTGGCCATCAGATAATGTGGCTGATCTATGCCCACAAGGATGACATCCCTCTTCCAGTAGATATTCCATCTCAGACACCGCCCATTCTAATGTGCCATTCGTCTGATCCATTGAATTGGCAGCACTGTGGAGACAGTCACGCATGTCAGCCTGTGCCACATCTACAAACCTAAGCATTTCTCTGGAGGACCTAGGGAATTTACCTGTGCCAACATGATGGTCCTAAATATATGTTGAGTGGTAAGAGAAGAGACCCCTGGATTAGGTGGAGGATGGAAAGAAGGCCTCTTTGAGTGTGGTACCTCACCCACACTTTGGCTACAGCCAGAGTTAACAGGCACTGAAGCCACAGTAACCATACTTTCCTAATTGATTTTCTTACCCTCTACCTGTCCAATATCCGAGAGCTGACTGGAATGGCTAGACAAAGAGCTACTGGCTGTGTCCAATGGAATTTCAGGGGATGGCTGTATGTCAGCCTCAGTGTCAGTTTCAACCTCTGCACCCCCAATTGTGCCTCTGTTTGGCCACCATCATCATCAGAGTATGCTGATACTCTGACATCAGGTTGTAGAAGTCTTCCACTTCCACTGGCAGGATCACCTATTATAATAAGCAACAAACAGAAAAGCATTAATACCTACATTACTATAGTCCAATATATGCTAAGAAACTAACAGTGGTGGCACTATTACAGACAATACAGCAATACACACAACAGTCCTGACATCAACATCACACACTAAAATATTTCTTTGAACTGATCATCAGTGCTGAGACAAACAATCTTTGGCTTTCCATACACAGATGATGGTATGCTGCCTATGCCAGATGGTCCTGGAAGAAGGTAAGCAAAAAGTAAGACAACATCATTACAATTAACAGTAACTCAGGGGGTAAAACTTTTTGTCTTTTATATGCCCATTAACTATACTTTCAACAGGATCTTGGATGACAAGCCCAACCTAAGCCCCATGTTTAATCAATCAGAATGTATTGTTAACTGTAGCAATCTTCAATCCCACCAGCCAATTTCATGTTAAACAGAACTAACATATTGACATAAATATTTTACTGTACAAGAGTATTTAACAACTGACACAAAAAAGCCTACCTGGAAGCTTTTCCTGGGACATACTTGCTGTCCCTGAAACAGTAGCATCAATGTCAAGGACATGCTGTTCTTCACTTTCCTGGGAGCTATCTGGATCTGTGACAGTGGACAGAAATTCATCATTTGCTGTAAGTGGTGGCTCTGTAGCAAGCCCCTCACCCATACCTATCCGATCATGGGCCACTGCAGCTGCTCTCCTCCATGCAGATGAGATCATGTCAGTGGCCCTATGGAATACCTGATCATATGTCCTGCTGTGGCCACCTACTGCATTGACATCTACAACTATCTGCTGCCAAATTTGCATTCTGCTTGACGTATCTCCATGTCCCCTCTCAAGCAGAAAGGTACCATATCACTTAAAAGCTTCCACAATTACCTGATTCTCAGGGTCACTGAAGGGTGTTTTTTGGGGATTGAGATGCCTTGATGCCATAGTCCTAGGTGTTCTAAAAGACAACAAAAGGATAATGCACATAACTATCACATAACTACAAAATAACTGTTCTCAGAGAAAACAGAAAAGGTAGCATTTTAGTATTACCCACTGGAGAAACATAAAACATTCTAGAGATTTGAAATATGAACAAAAGGCTGGATGAAAAAAAAGGAAGAGTAACAATAACAACATATCCTTGTTTGTGCCATAACAGAAATGTAGCTTTGCTCCCACCACCCCCAAAAGAACAGACAAATGACACATTTTGCTAACAAACCATCACTGAAATGCTAAAAGTGCTATCAAATGAAATGTCCCTGAAACATGCCTACAGATTTAACACAGAACATTCCATTTCAAGGTATTGCCAATCATGTATACCTGCAAAATGCCCTGAGAAACATGCCTATGCTATCAGTACACTTCTAACTAATGCATACAGATAAAAGTGCATCATTTACTAATCAATATGTATATATATATATATATATATATATATATATATATATATATATATATATATATAAATATTGAACAGATTTTTTTCTTAATGACATTTCAGCATATGCAATATATAGCTGAAAATGCAACATAAATTCTCAAGTTCAGTAATCTTCTGAGCAGATATATCTCCAAGTAATAGCCTATTTTCTGTGTTCTCCACATAAACAAGTCTCCTAACCTTTAGGTTCCCTACCTACACAGTTTCCTTTTTATGGTGTAGATTCAGGGCTGTCAACATGGTGAAGATGCAAATCATGTGTGAACTCATTATAATTACTGAATCCCAAATACTTGGCTGTGTGTAGCAAATGCAAACATAATGCAGGCACCCCCTCAGTGTTTGTTTTTAATGGATTGCAAATGTGAATAATTACTGGTACGGAGAAGGAAAACACAACAGCAATGCAGACTGCCCTACATCCAGTGGGTGTGTCTGGTTAGACTTACAAAGTGTTAGAAGTAATTTTGTCAAGGTTGGAAATGTAAGTAAGCAGCACAAAATTCACAGGTTCTGTATATTAACATCCAACCTTCCCATCATTTGTTGGCAACTACATATTATGTTATTACCATTTAATATCCTCACACATTTTAAGGACAATGATGTAGAATGGCTTACAGACTGCATGTCTAAGATTACCGATCAGATAAGACAAGAAGGAGCAGCAAACACAAAGAGGTAAGACAGAGCTGCATATTTAAAGCAATACTCATAAATGGTTGTGTGATCACTCAGTGCACTATGCCCAAAATGAATACATGTATAAAGAACTGTTATATGGTTTGATAGAACTGTAAAGGATGTTGTAGTTGGTTCTATGCAGAATTATTTCAGTTCCCTGCTACAAAGGTCTTTGTGTGGCAAAGAGGGATAAGTCACCCTTACTGAGTTCTGAAGGTTCATTGGACTGAGAATTCAAATCCAGACCTATATACAAATATTTTGTGTAGTAACATGTTGTAGTGTCAGCTTGCTTTTTCCTCAGTTTCCTTTTTTTTGGACAGTGTTTGCATGGTGCACAGCTTAGAACAAACAAGGGAAATGGAGAAAATTAATGTTAGGTTTGGCTGTGCTTATCTGATTTGCATGATGCAGTGCACAAACCCAGACTAGTGGCCCACTCAGGAAGCAGACAGAACACCTGAAAACAGGGTGTCTGTAATACTGCAAAGGTCAAAAACAGTGTATTGTTGCAACATTTGCTTTCCATTGCACAACTTTGCTTAGCCATGTTGCGTGGCAGTTAGCAAGGTTCCCCAACCACTACAGACAGGATTCAGATATGCAATAATTGAAAACGGATTCATTCGATTAATTCTTTTGGACATCGCACACACTTGCTAAGTGGCAATGCATGGCAGTTAACACAGAGAACTTAAGAATTAGTAGGAAATTATGGAAATGTCATGTAACTTGATTTGTGGCAGCAGGTGTAAGTGTAGGGCTGGAGTACAAATGGTCCTGCATTCTAGTACAGGGTGTGCAACTTATTTTTACTGTTGTGATAGTGCAGTTTATAGCAATGAACTGATGAATATACAAGTGCTATGTCAATATTCTTGTGGCAACAGGTGTAAGTGTAGGACTGCCATAGACATGGTCCTGGGTTCTAATACAGGATATTCCATACAGTTTTACTGTTTTTACACTTCTTGTTATAGTCACTCTCACTTATAACACTTTAGATAGTGGATCTGATATGAATTATATGTATGAGGGATAAGACACCCTTATTGTGTCTTTAGATGTATGAGTCAGGATATACTGTATAATTCTGCTATCTTTGCTTGCATGGCCTTCACAATTACACAATGCACATTCAAAACTGAATCTGTATACTAGAACCTTGTCAGGTCAAACAAATATATGTGTAACACTTCAAACTATAACCTGTATTTATTACTGATTCCTGACTATGTTTGAGGAGCAGTTCTGTGGCAAAGATGGAAGATCAATGCTCTGAAAGAAAATGTTTTTTTTCCTTATGCCTAGGTTTGAATCCTACACTTTAAAAATCAATTTTAGCAGTGTATAAAGCCAAAACAAATGCGTCAGGTCATGACATTTATGCTCCCAGTGCACATTTGCAAACTAAACTCACCTACCAGTTACCTTCCAATTTTCAATATATATTTCCAAGCTACATCATCAGACACCCCTCAAACTAAGGCCAGTATAAGATTAACCTTCCAATTTCAAGTATTGATTTCTTGTCTGCTTGGCACTGCTGCTCTCCACTTAACATCATTCAAATGCGGTTGGCATTGTTGCTTGGGTTTGCACACTACCAGCATTATCACTATTTATTTAAAAGTATTAGATACACCTGAATTTAAACACAGCATTATCTGGGGTCAAAAAGAAATGCATCAATGAATTTACCCCTGCTGCCAAAGAGTCACTGAGAGCCTTTTACGCTAGCATGTTGGACATTGTCATTGCCATATTCTCCTCACCAGACACTACTGATGTCATCAGCTATATCTGATTTGTGGTTATGCACTGTTCCCACAAGGGCAGGGTCAGAGCCTTGCCTGGAGGCCAAGCAGGAGTCACCTCATCTTATACAATACAGATTACAGTGACATGGCTGTCAGTTCATTCACATACATAATGGCATGGTTTTTAGGCCCAGTGTTTTCCTGGTGAGAAACCCCTTTTGTCTCTCCAGCTGCTGCATGTGTTTAATGAGGTACATCCAAAAAGAGAGCATTATACTCTATATTAGTGTTCTGATGATGTTCAAGCACAGTGCTGTAATGTAATACTCAAATCTGAATACAATGGCGTGACTTATGATGTGTGTAACATAGCTTTCAATACCACTGTGGACACTTGTTGGTCAAAGTTCAGATTCCTATATACATGCATTTCCAATGCTTGCATCACTGGGTTTCAGTATAGCAGGAAATTCCACTTTGCAGAAGGACAAAATAAAGACACGTTTGCATTTATTTGTAGACCGTATTGCTATGTCACCAATCATTTGTCTGTGTTAGTCTCTACTGTAGTATGTTATCATCATACGTGGATTCCATGATTGCACCCAGTATACCAGAATCAGCAAATGTGGTAAGCCAAAGGCAGTATACTTTAGCCTGAACTGTCGAGAAATAGACTCCAAACAATAAAGGGCCAAGCACAGATCCCTGGGGTATGCCAGTGGTGACAGCTCTACTGTCTTCACCAACTTATACAGTATGTGTTCTGTCAGTGCGTCATTTGGTTATCCATCTAGTGGCATATGGTTTGATCCCCACCTGGGAGAGTTTCTCAATGATACCTGCATGGGGGATTGTGTTCAAACCCTAGGCCAGATCAAGATAGCCAGTAAGACCTGCCCTACCTTCATCTAGGCCTATCACACAGAATCAATGAATTGTGTCAACATCACAGATTGCCTGTCATATTACACATTATATACACCTTCCTGACATGGTTGAGTAGACACTTCAATACACCCTCCACACAGATAATGTTCCTGTAGAAGGGTGTACATCAACATGCATCCATCTGAGTTAAGGGGAACAGCACCTGATGCATGCATGTATAGACACATCCTGACTATTGTCATCTGTGAGGTAGACCAACATGTCATCATGGACCTTTTCTAAATGGACACTAGTAATATCCCGGCTATATGCAACAGATCTATGTGAGTTGTTATGCTACATTGTGTCTTTTACATCTGTTAGATGTCCTCAAAGAGGTCATTGAGGGCATGCTTGATGACAAAACTGCAATCCTTTTGAACTTCACAAGCCCAAGGCATTTGACACAAATCCACTCTGAGGTATTCAGTCAACACTGTCAGATGTAGTCATAAACACTTGCATCACCAAGTGGGTAGACAGACCACTATATCACATATGTGGCATCTAAATATGATAAAATGTGTGACATGACCTATATCTCAAGTCCAGTGATCAGGTCCGCACATCAGCTACACACGTTCTTGTCCATTATTTAAGCGACAGACATCACAGATGACATACACATCCTGTGTCTGAACAACAGTCTGAAGGACTACAGATTGTGGACAATCATTGACTCCAGCTGTGATATTGGTATAATACAGACAGTATTAAGACACACCAAAGATTGCTGCCACAGACATGACAACACCTGCAATGACACAAAAACATGGGGGGATTTGTTACATCAGGAAAACAAACACACAACCCCAGATTAATGTAGACATCACAGCCTATAATCAGATGAATAGGTATGTGACCTGTGTTCTGGGGTAGATGGTAAGTGGAATGTCCACCAGCATGTGGTCACAGTGCTGACTACTTCCTTATATGTAACACAGCTACTGAGTATGTTACACCAGATGCATGTGTGCTGTCTGTTCTGGTGATGCATACAGAACATATATAGCTGTTTGACAAAATTACTGGCATGGGTAACATTCATGACAGTGTGGATTGTGCCATATATATCTGCCATGCACATCAGTCAACTAGCCTTTATTGATCATAATGTTGCATACAGGTATAGCAATGTCCCTCTTAACACCTACAGCAGATGTTACAGTGCCCAGACAGAGTGCATGATTAACCTTATAGAGTGTGGTCATGTCATAATAGTTGTACAGGTATGTTTGTGCAGAATCATCTCTGATCACTCTAAAGCACGTATGTTATGTCAGAGAGATGGGATTACTGGTGGTATTATTCTGATGTTGTCCATGAGCCTTTACCTGTGTCCCACTTGTTGGAGACCTCTGCTGAGATTACACCTATATTCAGGCAAATCAGTTTGCACTGCTTCACAATATGCACCCAATCCCAATTGTATATCACATCCCTGATAGACATCCTCTGCATTATTCATGTAAGAATGTTTATCTTACACAGACATCTTCCCCATTGTTATGTCACCTTGTGTGGCAGTCACATAATACATATTTTCACTGTGCAGTTGGTACTGTACCATATTGTTATGGGATTGCTGTTGCTGCTACAACTGTCTTCCATTGACATGACCTCATCTGCCATACATTAGGTTGTTTCACCTGTGCTCTTTCCCTGCGTTCATTCCTACAATTCATCTCTGTGTTCCTATTCAATAGACACACACGTTCCCCGAGTATTCTCTTTTACAGGGCAGTTCATATACTCTTACAGATCATTTACACAGCTTTGGAACAGAATGCCAGGAATGGGATTTCATAGTACTCTGCACTGTATACAATGTCCTGTACTGTGTTTGGACCATATACATAATCATACCTCTCAACTGTCCAGATTTTCACAGAATTTCCAGAATTTTGCCTTATATATCTTTTGGTGTGTTCCTTATAAAACCTGTGGTTTTCTGCCATATCACTGGGATGATTTCAGGACTGATGTCATGCAATAATTACACACATTTGAGTTTCATACTTCAAATCCTTCAGAAAATGTATCTTCACACGAACCTTGTTAATCTAACATATTTCTAAGTTTAAAAGAGCAAATATGTAAAATCTGTCCCTATTTCTGGGTCAGTGTCCCCCATAATATTATGCTTTGTCCAGATTTCTTGCACTAAGATTGAGGGCTATGAGAAATATTATATGTTAAGCCCTGGTGATCATTGTGGCATTCCACACAAACCTGCTAGTTTACTGTAGTCTGGGTTAAACAGGTTTGCTATCTATGTTGTGTTACATGGTTTCCTGGCTGGCAACACTGTTGCCAGAGATGAAAGCAGGCTTATTGACATTTAAACACAGAACATGGCATGGATATGTAGTTAGCACTGCTACTAACTGCGCACACATGGAAACTCATATGTAGGCTTTATGCGAAGCCTAGAGGGGGTTTACTGAATCCGTCATTGTCTTTAATTTCCTGTAGCAACTGTAGTAATTTGGTTGTATTACTTATTCATTCTACATATTACTTATGCTAATAATCATCTTAATTTGTTTTTTAATGGAGCTTTTCTCATCTGGTCTCCTCTGAAAATGGGTAACATTGTCCAGTTGGATTTTTTTGTAAACAGATAAATATATATAGATATAATTCTCAGCTCAACATGGTGCAGGAGACATTGGGGTGCACAGACCAAATAATATACAGCAAAACATTTCCAGCACCCTTGAATAATTATTTACTTTCCATTATTATATATTTTCAGTGAAGACTGCAACAGCAACCAGTTACGCAAGATCTGAGCTGGTTTAAGCTACAGAAGCCTTCTTCAGCATAGCATTTGCAAATACTTGTTGGATGGGCAAAGATTCCCAATGCTCCTTTTAGAACCAGTATATAAAATACTAACAACAAATAATATTTGTTTGGCTTGTAGCTTAAAATAAAATAATATTGGAAAATAAATATTAACTCAAGGGTGCAGACATATATATATATATATATATATATATATATATATATATATATATATATATATATATGTATGTATGTATCTATAGATAGATAGCTATAACTATAATCTAGATATATGGAGGCCTGCTATACTGTTGTGTTATTGAAATGCACTCTTACAGAAAGTGCATATTATTTGAGTCCAAGAGATTGAATAAAATGTACATCAACAGGGTGTACATTAAGCAGTGCTGATAGGATTAAGATCGGACAATAGTGGGATAAGGTATTTTCATTTTTTCCTGGTTTACTGCAGTCTTACAGTTTCTTTTTCTTTTCTTTTTTTCTTTTTAGGTTTAGTCGTAATTTTAGGGTAGTATGTTTAGGATTACTTTAGTAAATTTTAGGTTTTTGAGCAGATCTGTCTGAATGGTCAACGGACAAATCACCACTATTATCTGAGTATGGGAAATGTATCCTGGTGAGAAACAGCACTTATAGTGGAAATTGCTCCAATGGGGTGAGATCTGCTGAAATTTAAAACATATCCCTACAACATGCAGCTACTCCCTGGGATATGCTGCTGAGAAGTATAAATAGGATTCAGCAATGAAAGAGCAGCTGTGACAAGGTATCATCAATGATTGTTATCCTCTTGCATAGAAATGTGCTGTGCTGTTACTTAGGTAGCCATGTGCTGCAGCTCTTTAGCACCATTTGTGCTTATCACTTACATGGAAGATCCACAAGCATGATGCCACCCACCCTTCACAAACTACATCACTACTATCTGCACAAAGTGTGCACACTGAAGTATGGCACTATACCAGTCTGGTCTTGTCTCCTGGATGGCCAATCACCATAGTCCCTGCCAATGGGATGTTCCTCTAGTTGATATGGCAATGTTCTGACATGCATTCCTCATCATTAATGTCTGGCCTTGTCTCCTGATTGGCCAGTCATCATCATGGTCCCTGCCTATGAGATGTTTCTCTGGTTGATATAGCAATGGCCTGACATACATTCCTCATTAGAAGATGTCAGAGGACTACAATATGCTACTTTGGTATGCCATGTGGGAGGCCATTGTGACTGTTTCAGTAGTTAGTACATTTTTGTACTGAGATACTGCTCCTGACAGCAAATATTTGAGGCAGTATATTCCTTGACTCCCCCCACCCTGAATTTGCTTTTGATTTATTTCTATAATTGTATTCATTTCTATGATTTTTAATTTTATTTATTTTTGTTCCCCTCAGATTTATTGGTAATACAAGTTTTTTTCTGGCTGTCTAATTTCACTGTTGTTTTTATTTTATTATTTCATTTTAGTTTTACATTTTTCATGTTAATTTTATTAGATTTCATATTTGGGGATTAGATTTCTTAATTGTGTTCATATACAGTGGTTATATTTTCTTTCTTTTTTTTTTGTTGTTGTTGCAGTATAGGCATGTGTTTGACTGTTTTCAATGTTTTTAGTGTTATTTTTGTAAGTTACTATGTCTTTTAAGTGGTTTCACTGGTACGTAGTCATGTTTGGAGTTAATATATATTTTTTTACAGCTCTTCTACCTGCTTTGGAATACTCCCAGGCTGCAACATTTTAATGGATATATCATTTATTGATTCTGTTCTTAAAGGCTGCTCTGTTATAGTTATGTTGTGACATATCTACTTAAATGGTGTAAATTCTTCCATCTTTCATATACTTAGTCAAATAATTGTATCTTTCAGGCTTTCTAACACTATATCATGGTCTTCATTAGATTCATGCACTCTAATGAGTGTGCCTGGCGGTTGCGCCCCTCCCTTTTTTTAAGTCAGAGGCACACATGTAGGCTTACTTGCCTGTAGTTTCCCCTCCCCCCACCAGTAGGGTGATCTGTCAAAAGAACAAACTTCTTTCCATTGCCTCCACAATTATTTAAACTGAGGAAAATCTTTCCTTATTATCATCAAATGTGTTAAATTGAAATCAACAGCAATGGCTGCAGTACATTCTCCAACCCCAGTTTGTACATCTATCTGAATAACAGGATACTGTGTCTTTATCATCATGAATGCATACAACTCCTTCTGCTTACCCAATATGACAAACATAACGCCTTTTATAAAGGTTACCATGATGCCCGAGTCTTAACGGTCATTGCAGTTCTCTGCCATAAGTTAAAACTTAATTACCATAACTGAATGCAGACTCAGACATTCTAGGAGATACAGTATCATGTTCTAGAGGCATGACATGCTTTTCAGAGGTTATATTTTAACACGTGTAACAACATTGCTATCAGCAGTAAACAATCCAGCTCTTTGATCCTCCTCCCACATTAAAACAGAGTATACCAACAACTGATAATTATTTTTTTTTTTTGTCAACACTTGACACAAATGTTATTACAGGTCTAGGCTGGTCAGATTGATGCATGGTTTCATGGCCTAGCAGTTTTTCTTTTGCCTTAACAAAACTTTCAGAGTCTTTAGGGTCAGTTTGACACATCCATTTTCTTACAGTAGTGGGTAAATTCTATTGAATCGATCACCTCATTTCTTCGTTTTATTTTGTATTAGTTTGATTATCTAAATCTAACCGTAAGTTAATAATATGTTTTAAATGTGACTTTACCATTTTGTCCATCTATCAAGTTTTTGAATTTGTGCCTCTAACGTAACACAAGTTCTGGTCTGATAAGATCCTGGCCCTCATCCCTTCTGGTAAGTATATTACTCAGACCTAGTAAGAAATGCCTCACAATTCTCCTCAAGGGTAAGATGTTTTAATAGGGGCACTGTCCTTGGGATAGCCATCCTCTTAGCTACTGCAACCACCCTTGGGCTATCGTTGTTGTGTTCTTTTGTATTCTACTGTGTACTCTATTGTAGTAGCTGCTCTACTGTCATCATTTGGCACAAAGATTTAAGTAGTAGTCGACACTTACATCATCAATACACTTCCGTTTGACCTAGACATCCATTGAAACTGAATTGATAACAAAAAGGAACCAAACAGATTTCCTCTTGTGATCACTCAATAATATACACAACACAACACACCATGACAATAACAAACCTGGCACCTATACATTATCCTGCAGAGTGGCAGAAAACCTGATCATGCTCACATCTCTTCTTCTGCTCACTGTATTTAACAACTGTTAAGTCTCCCACTATTTACAATTCCTTGACATAAACTTTCATACTATGACTTTTTGGTGGCTGTTTTCTCCAACACCTCCTGATGGCATATACAAAATATTATATACATGGCTGCACAACTGTGACTGCAGTACAGACACCTGAATATCACATGTAGTCAACAATACTGACAGATTGCTCTGTAGTCATCTATCACAGGATCTACACTTGCAAAAGTCGACTGAATGCACGGTTGACTAGCAGTGCCATTTCACACAGAGATCAACTAAATGAAGTCTCAATGAAATGTAAGATACCCCATATATATATATATATATATATATATATATATATATATAGACTGACATCATCTCCTTATAAGTGGAAGGTTCTTTCATAATTTTACAGGGTTTTAATTAATTAAACCATCATTTTTCTGTTGTATTTTTAATATTAGGTTCCACAGTATGGCGATAGCTTCCATAGTGGTGTATTTCAAAAGAACATAAGAATGATACTAGACGTGTTCTCAGGGAACTTAAGATTTCTAGCCATGTGCACCTTTAAGTAGATGCAGTTATATGTTCTTGCCACCCTTTTAAAGTGCTTAATAGTGTTCACCCCCCAAAAAACTAAGCAAATCTGCACATGATATTCCTGTTGTAAATTTGAGTCTACCCATCTAGTCTTTAAGACTAGCTTACAAGTGGAGGCAAAATTGTTAAAGTCCAGATCAAGAGTATTAGATCTAAGGTATAGGTAACCAAAAACAGTACATAGCCTGTTTGCAATCCACTATGGACAGGTTGAGGTTTACATTAAATATGACTAACTTTTCAATAATACAAGAGTGGGGGATAGTGTCAAAAGCCTTGACCAACCTAAGGTCTAGATTAGTTAATTTGTCTATGTCTGCATTGATGATTTCTAGTATGATACATTCCATGGTTTTGCATATAAGGACAGTGAGGCTGACTGGCCTTTAATTACCCAGGTCTGTAGAGGGACCACCCTAGTGTAGGGGTATAATAGTGGCTGTTCTCCAGGTATGAGGCATAAACCCTGTGGACAAGCTGAAGTTGAACAGTTTAAGTAGAGGCTCAGATAGTGTACACATTATACTGATGAGAACGCAGCATGGCATGTTATTTGGCCCCATTGAAACATTATTTTTATCCTTTGATAGCGAATCTAAGACTTGTTCCTAGGTGACTTCAGGAGAAATTAAATCTTATGGACAGAGGGAGTAACAAATTGGGTAAGTGCGTTAAAGTTAGCACTCCATTTGTCTCCTAATGTATTAGCTGTATCCCTGGGAAAATAATGTGTAATATTATTATGGATAAGCTCAGTGCATTGTTGGACATTATTCCTTAATTTTCTGACAAAACTGAAGAAAGATTTGTAGTCTCCTTTGGTCAAAGTTGTAGCTAGCAGTTTTTATGCCCTCCCCGTTCCCCCAAAAAACAAAAAAAAAAAAATCAAAAAAAAGGTCCTCTCATACTTTTGGACTAAAAAAGGCCCCATGTATTGCAGGTTCAAAAAAAAAAGATCTTTTGTTCTTTTTAGTCGAAAGCAGTTTCTATAGTTAATAGCACATATGGAGCATTGGAGTACTTTAGTACTGGCATACCTTTCTGAATGGCTTTAATTCATTAAAGACTGATCATTATCTGCCAAGCATGACTTTGTGCCCACAGCTGTCCATTTCAGCCCACCCTAGCTATGCCTCTTCCTTTGGTATCTATAGCAACCTTAAGCTTGTACTCTGCTTTACATTTTCACATAGTCTTCTTAAGTTTCTTGATGGCATGTTTCAGTGCAGTCTTAAGGTTTTCCTTCCTTACTTATATACTTTATTAATATGGCAGTTCCACCTGTGAGATTTATTCCTGAATTTACCATTACATTTAGGGCAGAAGGGTACTGAGTTTTCTATTCATCTGTCTAAGTGCTGGTAAAAATTCAGAAGCAGGTAAAGCAGCCCTCTCAGTTAGATCCATTTACAGGGGACTCTTGGGAATTTTGCATGTTTCTTCTTAAGCTGAAGTAGGTCTGCCTTTAAAAAGGTATTAAAGATGGTCTTATTTGGTTTGGTACCTGAGTGCTACCCCTAGGCTTAACAGTGAAAATTATTGATTAATGGTCATATTTGAACAGAGATGAAGTAATGTGGGTTGGTTTACAAATGGAGGCAAAATTGGTAAAGTCTAAATCAAGAGTATTAGATCTAAGGTATAGATGTGGCTAGTATTATAATTTACTCCAGTGCAAGTCTAAGGAACAGTGCACAGAATCATATCAATCTAGCTACAGCAGTTTCTCTGACTGCTGATAGATTGTAAAAGTTCTGCTGAAACACACTCTGGCAAAGTTTGAAATAATTTTTGAGGGGTGGAGCCCTGCACTTTCCATTGTGGGATAGTCTCCCTCACACCTGAAATTATATATACCTACTCCCGCATTATACAACAGTGGAGAAATGGGAAACGTCGTCATCTCCAAAAGACATTTTGGTATAATTGCTCTATTCTATTGGCATCTGAAGAAATGTCTTCTGATAGAGGGATTGCATCCCCACTGCACATATATATTTTTAGAGGTGTAAATGTTTCAGTCAATGCTTGGGTAACTGAAAATTCCCAGCAAAGAGATATTTGATTTTAGATTAACCCCTCAATGGTGTTAAGCTTATTTCCATGATCTTTGTGGGACATTGATTGCGAACTATATCAAGCAATGCAGTAATAGCTGGATATGCTAAGGGTGACTTAGATCGTCAAGAACTCCAAATTATGGTCATGTTAAATTAGATGTGATGTAATGGTATGTCTGACAAATACAGATACTTCCCCTCAGTTAACCAAGTGCCTGAAGGTGTGACTGGTGTAAAAGCCTGATATAGAGGGAGTACTGTCATTGCACTGAACCCATGTCTCAGTAACTACCCAAATATTATTGTGTTTGGATTGCATAAAGTCCTTAACATTTGACTCATCATTTTATTTAGACTTCTAGCATTTAATAGTGTCACCTTGTCTTTTAGATCAGATAGAGATCACCTTACAGTAAGCTGTAAGAAACTGAATATGATGACAATACTCAAAGCTGTTCTGCATAGTTCAGGGTTTCCTTCCCTTTAATTTTTCTAGTAAGGAATTGTACCTTTTCAGTTTCTTTTACAGGCTTATTTAGAGGCTACCAAACTCAGCAATGTGCTCAACAATGGGTCAACTCAATGGGTTATAACGTAGTAGAGTGATTAGACATAGTATTTAGAGTTAGATGGACTACAGACTATGCTGGTTTGAGTTTGACATATACACATTGGTTAAAGCTTAAGTTGTTGTTTACTATTGCCCATTTATTTTTAAATAATGGCATCTTTTTATGATCTGGCCATTTATTCTGTAATCATAATTTAAGTCCTTTTTGTCAAGTACCCTGATTTTACATTTATTAAAATCAAAGCATCCTATCTGCAGGCAGCCTGCATCCATTACAGTCCCAGTTTTATCTTTTCTGAAAGACACACACACACACACACACACACACACACACACACACACACACACACATACAAAAATGTAATGCAGTAGGCATGTGTTTGTGTGTGTGTGTGTGTGTGTGTGTGTGTGTGTGTGTGTGTGTGTGTGTGTGTGTGAAACAATTTCTCTTCTTGCAATTTGCTAAATATGTAATAAAGCACTTATGTATACCCTAATTCTGTATACATTTTTCACAGCTGGTACTACAAGCTACACGTTATGCATCTTTGCAAGCAGGATATTATCCTTTCACAAAGTACTGCTGGGCACTGCCATCTTTAAAACATTCACTGCAAACACTGGAAAGAATAAGACTATGTCAGGTAATCACTTTAAGCACTGCTGTACACTAAGCCTTCTTATACCATTACTCGTCACTGTATGCACTGCAAGATAGAAATAATTCTAATACCATCAGTCATCACTGTACACACTGCCAGATACAAATAATTCTTATACCATCACTCATCATAGTATGCATTTCCTAATACAAATAATTATTGTACCATCAGTCATCTCTGTGTGCACTGCCTGATACAAATAATTCTTATACCATCACTCATCATAGTATGCATTTCCTAATACAAATAATTCTTGTACCATCAGTCATCACTGTGTGCACTGCCTGATACAAATAATTCTTAAATCACTGCTGATCATTATATGCACTGCCAGATACAAATAATTATTTTACTATCAGTCATCACTGCATGCACTTTCTAATACAAATAATTCTTGTACCATCAGTCATCAATGTATGCACTTGCAGATACAAAGAATCCTTATACCATCAGTCATCACTGTATGCACTGCCAGATACACATAATTCTTCTACCATCAGTCATCACTGTATGCACTGCCAGATACTTATAATTCTTATACCATCACTCATCACTGTATGCACATCCTGATACAAATAATTCTTATACTATCAGTCATCACTGTATGCATCTCTTAATACAAATAATTCTTATACCACCAGTCATCACTTTATGCACTGCCAGATGCAAATAACTCTTATACCATCAGTCATCACTGTATTCACTGCCAGATACAAATAATTCTTATACCATCAGTCATCACTGTATGCACTGCCTGATAAAAATAATTCTTAAATCTCGGCTCATCATTATATGCACTGGCAGATACAAATAATTCTTGTACCATCAGTCATCACTGTATGCACTTCCTAATACAAATAATTCGTATACTATCAGTCATCACTGTATGCATTGCCAGATACAAATAATTCTTATACCATCACTGTATGCACTTCCTGATACAAATAATTTTTATACCATCAGTCATCAATGTATGCACTGGCAGATGCAAACAATTCTTATACCATCAGTCATCACTGTATGCACTGCCAGATACAAATAATTCTTATGCCATCACTCTTCACTGTATGCCCTTCCTGATACAAATAATTCTTATACCATCAGTCATCACTGTATGCATTTCCTAATGCAAATAATTATTATACCATCAGTCATCAATGCATTCACTGGCAGATACAAATAATTCTTCTACCATCAGTTGTCAGTGTATGCACTGGCAGATGCAAAGAATTCTTATACCATCAGTCGTCAGTGTATGCACTGCCAGATACAAATAATTCTTATACGATCATTCATCACTGTATGCATTTCCTAATACAAATAATTCTTATACCATCAGTCATCATTGTATGCACTGCCAGATACAAAATAATTCTTATACTATCACTCATCACTGTATGCCCTTCCTGATACAAATAATTCTTACACCATCAGTCATCACTGTATGCACTGCAAGGTAGAAATAATTCTAATACCATCAGTCATCAGTGTATGCACTGCCAGATACAAATAATTCTTCTACCATCAGTCGTCACTGTATGCACTGGCAGATACAAAGAATTCTTATACCATCAGTCATCACTGTACGCACTGTCAGATACAAATAATTCTTATACCATCATTCATCACTGTATGCATTTCCTAATACAAATAATTCTTATACCATCAGTCATGACTGTATGCACTGCCTTATACAAATAATTCTTATCCCATCAGTCATCCTTATATGCACAAGTGGATACAAACCATTATATTACGTAATCTCACATCAGTCTATATGTACAGTCAGATGCAGGTAATTTTGTACCTATTACATCATCTCACATCAGTATATATTTACTGTCAGATGCAGGTAATTTTGCACCATCTCACGTTACTGTAATATCAGAGACATTTTTATACCATGTCTTGACGCTGTAAGCAGTGCTAGATGTAAAACACTGTTATTCTGAGCAATGTCAAATATAAGACATGTTTATCAAAATTAAAAAAAATAAATAAATAGAAATAAAAAAATGGAGCAATTAATTTAGAGGTGACCACCAAAAAGGCAATGATTTTAGGACTGTTCCTTGTCATGATGAATAATGCAGGGATTTGTCCTGAGCCATAAAGAGAGTGTAAACACATCCACATTGTTTGAATTCCCAGTATTTGAATAGAATTTACTTTGCTTTCTGCAGGCTAATTGGCAGAATAACATATAAATGGTGGCAGCATTTAAATGTTCTCTGTCACTGTACATGTAGAGGTCTCCTAGAAGACATATCACTTTGGCTAATATTGTGGCAAGATT
Organism: Protopterus annectens; assembly: GCF_019279795.1. Taxonomy (NCBI): domain Eukaryota; kingdom Metazoa; phylum Chordata; order Ceratodontiformes; family Protopteridae; genus Protopterus; species Protopterus annectens. Next base: position 312,030,422 of record NC_056747.1, on the reverse strand, counting down.
TTGATAGGTAGTTTTCTTTGCAGTTTAAGCTCTAGTTTTACTTACCAGTCTGTTCTTGTTCAACCCTACCATTATTTCTTGCTCTGCTCTGTTCAATTTCTCTTGTCTTTATCTTCATACTCTCACTCAAAAATAAAATGGTAAATAAAAGCTGAATCATTGGGGATTACTTGGAGAGGAACAGTACTTGGATAAAAATGATGTTTGTAGCCGAAGGATAGACACTGCAGAGGTTTTAGCATTCCCTTTGTATTGATAAGAGAGGCTTATTTGGTCAAATCTGCATGGGTTAAAAATGCAGAATATGCAGATGGTTTGTATATGCTTCTGTTTCTACTGCATTTTTGTGCTAGGATTTTCAAGTCATTGCATCCCCCTGCAATGTACAACTCCATCTTGGAGTTATATACTCCTTGCCAAGGTAGACTTTCCCATCTTCTTCTCTGCTGTATGTCATATGGCCATATATTTGCACCTTTTATATGTACCTTTTCTAAATGTTTTCCTGTGATGTAACTGGTAAGTATGTTGGTCAGATAAAATGCTTGTTATACTCCTCATTTAAGCCACTTAGATTACACTTCATTGTGATAAGGCAGGTCTCATATTCTCTCCTTATTCTTTGCCTATGGAATTATATGTACAGCAATCTGCGTTCAGCTAATGTTAGGTGCATGGAATCACAGTCATCAGACTTACATTAAGCATATAGCTTTGCAACATATGCTGGTTGTTAAACACTGAGGTCATACTCAAAACATTGATGTTTAAAATATGCCCTTCTAAATAAATAGATAGGTTCTTGAACAGCCAAAGTACAGACATGTTTTAATGCTGTGTAGTAACTATGCCTCTCAACTGTCCCTGATTTTAGAGAATGACCCTGATTTCTCCTCATATTTTTCCCCTATGCCACATTTTATTTTTTGATTTTCTGGTAAATCACCGAGAATGACAGTCAGTCAGGCAATAATGCCTGTCATAAGAGTTTCATGTTGATGCAAAAACTGTTGTTTTCATTAATGTTTTAAAAAAAATGTTCATGATTTTAGGGCCTGGTCACCCATTATCATTGACTTTGCCCAGAATTCTTTAGCAAAGAAGATGAGAAATACGGTAGTAATGCTTATGGTACCTCTGTGTTATACATTAAGAAAGGGAGATTTTCAGCAGTTTTAATTTATCTTAAGTAAGATACCAGATTTTAATGACTGTATTTTAAAATTTCCCCCTTTTGCAATATTGATTACATCTAAATAATATATAGTCGCAGTTTTCATGTTCAGGGTTTTTTTATTTTTAATTTGTACTTTATTTATTAACCAGATAGGTAGGCTGGTTTGACCTTGGATTACAAAAGGAAGCAGGGCATAGACTGGTAGAATCCTGCTAAGACAATTCACTAACTATAGGTAACACTCTCTTTCAACAGCCTAAGAGGTGGCTTTACTCATGGATATTACCAGATGGTTAGCACTGAAATCAGATTGACTTTATACTTTGTAGTTCGAGATGAAAGAGTTCCATACATTCAGCAAAAATAAAACCTGATGCTGACTATGACTCAGGCCATAAGCTTCTTATCACTAAGTTTAGAATCAAATAAAAAGAAAAAGCCCAGGACAGTGAGATATCAGCTCAACAATATTCTAAAAGAATATTTTTTTGTAGTAAGGAAGAGGGTTAAGAGATTAGTTCCTGTGGACAAAAGTACTTGAAAATTACAGAGATTGTCTAGGAAGTGGCAGCAAAAAACATTCAAGATAGAAAGAAGCTTAACAGGGCAAAATGACTGCCCATGGAAGAAAGGAGAACAACCAGCAATGGAGATAGGATAAAATACGTCGCACTGAATGCATTGTTTCAGAGAACAGCAAGAAGAGAAAAGGAGGCATATTTAAATAAGCATTATAAAGGCTATAGAATGGGAAAAATAAAAGATCAAAAGGTCTGTTCAAAAAGATTGATAATATTAAGAGCAACTTCCAGGTAAAAATGAACATGATTAAAGTACAAAGATAGGAGGGAACTAACAGAAGTAGACGATATTAAGAAAAGGTGGCAGGAATGTACAGAAGAACTATACAAGAATGACTGCACCATCATTGATATATACAATGGTGTTTTTCTCTTATCTAGAGCCAGACATCCTGGAGAGTGAAGTTAAACTGGCCCTAGAATGCCTTGCTTATAACAACTCTACAGGAAGTGATTGATTTCCCACTGAATTGTTTAAAATCCTGCATAATGATGCCATTACACTGATGCATAGAATTTGCCAGCAAATTTGAAAGATCGGACAGTTACCAGCAGATTTGGAAGATCAGACTGTTGGAAAAGGTTGACTTATATTCCAGTCCCTAAAAGTGCAATGATAAAGAATTTTCAGACTATGTAAGCATAAAGAATGCTCAAATTACCAAACAGCTATACTTGTTTCACATGCTAGCTAAAAGTGAGGAAGAGCTGAATATTCTGCTGATGAAGTTAAAAGTAGAAGGTACTAGAGCTGGCTTGTTGTTCAACATAAAAAAAACAAACAGATAAAAAAATTTAAAAATATATCATCTATCCTATCAGTTGTTTTGAAATTAAATGGGGAAGAGGTGGAGACTGTTAAATATTTCATTTTCTTGGGCTCAAGGATCTCTGCAGATGGTAATTGCAACCATTTTATTAAAAGGAGCTTTCTTTTTGGAAAGCTATGGCAAAACTGGATATGAGTTTAAAGAACAAAGATATCACATTGTAAAACAAAGGTCTGTAAATTCAGTGCTCTGATTTTGCCGGTAATAATATATGGTTGTGAGAGTTGGCAATTAGTAAGCCTATGCACCTGAAAATTGATACATCTGAGCTGTGGTGCTGGAGAAAACTTTTTGAGAATTCTATGGACTGCAAGATCAGATCATGCAATACTCAATGAAGTAAATCAAGATTGTTCACTGGAAAGCCTGATAGTAAAATGAAAACTCATATACTTTGACCACATAACGCAATGACGGAGTTCATTAGAGAAACCACTGATGCTTGCAAAGATTAAAAGCAGAAGCTAAGAAGGATAGACAGCATTACTGATATAATGAAAAAAAATTGTAAGAAATAAAAAAGAACAGTTTTTGCCAGACAGGTCTGGAATACTAAAGTCCTTGCAGTTACAAAGAGTCAGGTTCAACTAAACAACAGCAAGACATTTCGGCCATATGAGCCTAAGGCCACTATATTTTCCAAAGTATATAAAGTAAAAGAAATGCATTAGACAAGTATACAGATGGGCAACAGATTTGTTTAATGTACAAACTTTCAAAGCAAATATAGCAAAAGACTTTGTATAACATCCACAATTTCAAGGCAACAGAAGGGTTAATCTCACTACTAAATGATGA
>NC_056747.1:311924536-312022036 GCF_019279795.1 Protopterus annectens | reverse complement strand
CTTAAACAGAACTGGGAATGGAATAACATTTAAAAAAAATCTAGCACCATTGTTAAGCTAAGTTTCTAAAGAGCTGAACATGTATGTGCATGTGTAAGTCAGTACAGGAATTTTATGTACACTCAACTGAATGGGAAGCAATATGCAGGAACCTCCTATTGTGTGTCTTTGTATGACATGAGCATACAATTTTAGCTGATAATATGATGCATCTCACACACACACACACACACACACACACACACACACACACACACATATATAGTTACCTTCAACCATTCAACATAAAAATAAATGCTGGTGCAGCTGATCAAAAATCAGTTGATCTCATGTAATAGCTTTTTTAAGTGCAGGATAATGATACAGTGAGGTTCAGGTAATATACTCTTTCTCTACTGTAGTGTGATCTCAGAGTTGGCTTATATAATTAACAGGGGTGTGTGGGGTGCTGGAGGCTTTTGTGATTTGATTTGAGGTGTATTCCAATCATTGTGATTCAAACTGTTTTAGTCCTATGACAGGCACATCTATCATAGACTTGTATATCTATATATATATATATATATGTGTGTGTGTGTGTGTGTGTGTGTGTGTGTAAATGTATATAGAGCGAGAGAGAGAGAGTGAGGGAAGGACCATTGTCTGGGGAACAGCTCACTCAAATGGTATGCATGTTGTAAATGTTTCATCTCTCAGGCCCCTGCTTACACATATCAAGCATATCAGAACTCGTCAGAGATTTGGGATGCATGGCTAGGCTTAAAAAGGCCCTTGTGGTCATTAGCCTAGTAAACACCTATGGATCTATGAACCTATGTTTGTGTGTTGGAGGGCAGCATATATTAAACATCTAAATCTGCTCACTAATAATATCATATGGATAAATAGGATAAGCAACTTGTCATCATTTGTACTTATATGAAATTGAGTTCCTAACATTCTTTGTCCTAGTGCTGAAGTTTTATTAACTAAATTAGGGATAAGATTTGAACCTTTGCCTTGAATCTGGGCTGTCATTGTCAACATATGACTTATACTTCTGTCACCTTCTGTGTCGTCTGAGTATGTAACCACCCCTGCCCTGTATCCATAGTAAATACAGCTGATCTGCCCAACCACATTTTTCTCATTTCACTTTCCTTTGTCTTGTTTCTGGTCTTTCATTATCTCATCTTCAGACATTAAATGCACATCCTGTGTTGAATGTGGGCTCAACGTTCATCCACCTATTTCAAGCAGAAGTGACGTTTTTGCCTTGGGCTTGAACCTACACAGTTTTATCTGGTATCCACAATTGTTTCTATGTATTCTCTCCTTCCTTCTAAGAGACACCCATTCAAACCTGCCCCTCAGGTTGCTACAGTCATGCAACACTCATTTAACCCCTACCCCCTCCCAAACTGAACATGTGTAGTAACTTCACACTGTCTTCATGGAACTGGTTGCTCAGGACACTTTGCAGAAATGTAATGTTCTTCATCAGATAAAAAGCTTGAAAACATGAGCGAGTACTGGAGATGTGGGTTTGCTAGAGCAGTGGAGGTATTGCTATCTCTCTGGTTTCAAAATGTATAAATGAAGCAACATATGTAGTTATACCAAGAGAGGTGCCTTCTTCTTCGGTAATTCAATAACTGTTTATGAACAGATTGCATATTTACAATGTTTTGTTATTTATGTCTTTGTCCACTCCTGTAGGAAGGTTAAAGTAGATCAGACTATTACAATCCCAAACTTTTGTATTCTCAAGGATGTGTGTTATTGTTAACAAATGTGTGGATACACCACTAGGTGAAAATGCTTTTAATATACAATTGACATAGCGTGCAAAGTTTTTAGACATGTTTTGTTTGGCGAGGTGGAATAGATTAAATGAGTTAGAAGTAAAAGATAATGTTTTAGAATTATGCCCGTATGAAATGTAACCTGGTGTTATGGATGATGGTTTTGATATAAAATGTCACTTGATAAATTAGGATTTGTCTCTTCCATTTATAAATAACTTTGTGTAAATGAGGTTTTATAATGAAATGCCAGTGACTGAACCTGTGGTGTTAAGATTCATCAAAATGCAAAAGAATCAATACTCCAGTGATCAGTGTCAGAATTTCCAAATTTAGCAAAAAGAGAAATTGACAACATTGAAAAAAATGATTGCAAATGCAAACAAATAGCATCCTATTACAATTCGATCACTAAAATCCCATCAGACATAATTTGTATGAGTAGTGGCAGTGGTAGTGGTATGGAAAGAGTTCATCTAAGGTAAGGTGCAGGGTTAGGGGTAAGGGCAAGATTTTCACTAGGTTTAATGTACAGTGCACCTCCCTGCGCCACCTTACTAATGCTTCCTAACTTGAACTCTAACCATTCACTGCCCCTTAATCCTGCAGTTTACCTTACACAACCCCTTTCCATAATATTACCACTACACAAGACAGACACACACACACACACACACACAGCCCTAAATCTAACCCCTTACTTAAGCCCTTACCCTAACCATAACTCACATATACTCACTTTAACTCACTTAAACACTCCCACCACCAATGCCAAAACCTTCAGAATATCTATTTCAACATTAGTTTCCCAAATTAATATTTTGTCCATATGAAATCTTACAATTTCAATGGATGGCATACTCAGCAGCATTTCAGAGTCATTCACTCTTTTAATGAGCAGCTGATTCAATGTAGTGAATGACAACTGGGGTTAAATATGAAGTGCCATTGTGTGTTATGGTATCTTAGCACGGTTGCCTCAAACTTAAGTGTAAAATTAGTCTAACAATAAATAATTCTGAAATGATATAATTTTACTTGGGCTGTTTGGATAATGTTTAGTTCAGAATCCGTTGGACCCAAACTTATGCTCTTAGAGCCAGGCATCCTGTTTACCCTAACTACTGCTTTCTTGTATTGGGCCATGAGATTCATCCTATGAATTAGTATGAAATATTAAGTCCTTTGCTGCCTTCATCCTGCTAATGGAAATTGTTTCATATGGGATCCTGCTAACAAAATGTGTTCATTTTGTACTTCCAACTGTCCAAATTTTCTCAGAATGTCCAGATTTGTACCTCATATTTTCGGTCTGTTCCTAATAAAATTTGTGATTTTCTGGCAAATCACTGAAGACTGAAGTTAGTATATAATGATATACATTTTAGTTTCAGATTCATATCCTTCATAAAAATGCATGCTAACAAAAGTCCAGTTATTCTAGCAACTAAGTTTATAAGAGCAATATTTAAAACCTGTCCCTATTTTTGGGGCCTTGTTCCTCAATTATTTTAGGTTTTGTCCAGATTTATTGTGCTGCTAAATTGAGAGGTTTGATTAATTTAAATGTTTTAGCATTAAATGCCATCTATCAGTCAGGGAGACCATTCTGCATCATCATCTTTGTTGATCCCCATGTCATTGGTACCATCAACATATAGATTCACCATATTTACTAAGTTGATGACAGATGTTCATTCAGAAGAGGCCAAACAGAACTGGGCCTATAAATTAACCTTATGACACAGTCCTAATTTCACTCTAGCAAGTGACAACTCCTCCTCTCCATTAGCAGCTCTGATTCTACTTTCATTCCCACTAAACCTTATTAACAGAGTCAATGGTTTTGCTGAGCTGTGGCTGAAGCATTGCTGTATTTGACCTAATGAAGTTGCCCTAATGAACTCATCAATCTGTTCCTTATGAGCTTTTCTGTCAGTTTGCTTAGAGCAGAAATCAGACTAATCAGTGTCTACTTCCCTGCCTCCTACTTTGCTCCACATTTATACAGAGCAGCCATCAACCTCCACCCACTTCATTTTGGACATATTTTATGGTCCTGTCAGTGACCTCACAATTGCCTCCTTTATGACCCAGAAGAGGAGTCCATCCAGGTTCTGAAAGATGGCCTTCCTTCCCAGATCTGCCTTCATCTCTGCTATCGTAAGCATCCTAGCCATATAGTCTGTACCTTCTGGCTCTGCATCTTTGCTGTGCACTATTTTTCCATCGTGAAGCAAACATAATGTGCCTGTATGCTATCCATAGTAGTCCCTGGGTATTCTAATACTTCCGATCCCAACCTCTAGCAAAGTTATGTCAAGCTTCTTCTTTCCTTTTTCACTAGCATACCTGTAGAAAATGTTGCTGGTAACTTTAAATGTCATCTGCAAACTTTCATTCCATTGTTGCACTCTTTGTCACTGTTTTAACAGCTTCTTCAAGTCCAGCTTGTGATTCATAGGTTCATAGATAGGTACTAAGCTGTTGGCCCTAGGGCCTATATAAGCCTAGCCAAATGGTACCCTGACTTTTGCCACCCAAGAAAATTATTTTCCTGTGTCCCTGTCAAGCAAAGCCACAGATGTGATCCCCGGGGTGAATTTCCTATCTCCCATCCAATCATCAAGATTTTTCTTGAAGAGTGCTAATGAGGAGCTTTGTTTGATATAGATAGGTAGTTTGTTCCAGAGTATGGGAAGTCTCTGAGACAGGAATATATCCTTCCAGCATGTTCTGTTTATTGTGGTGACAAGGTTTTGGTCCCTAGAGTGTGTAGCTCAGAGGGATTGGGATTTTTTTACGTGGAGCATGTCCAACAGCTCTGGGTTTGACATAGCTTTGTATGTTAGGCAGAGATCACCTCTGAGTAGGCGATATGCGACAGAGTAAAGCTGGAGTTTTTTGAGACAGTCTGCGTAGGGCATCTGTTTGAGGCCAGTAATCCTCTTTGTGAGGCATTTCTGTGGCATTTCCAGTTGTTGTAGATGTCTTGTGAGGTACATACCAAAAGGGGCGTTGTACTCTATAATGGGTCTAATGAGTGATGAGTAGAGGGGAACAATGACCTCTTTTTTTCTGGATAAGAAACCTTTTGTGATGAGGTGTGCCACATAGAAGGATTTCCTGACTACTGTGGTGATGTGATTATCAAAGGAGAGACTACTGTCCAGCTGTGTCCCAAGGTCTCTTATCACACGTTCGGTGTTAAGTAGACTACCGCCTATGTGGTAGTTCATGGGGACAGAGTTTTTACCAAAAGGGATGACAATGCACTTTTTGGCATTGAACTTGAGGCCATGGCTTTGACACCAGGCATCTGTCTCAGTAAGGCCCTTTTGTAGGCTGTCCACATCGTTAGGAGATTTGATTATGGCTCCTAGTTTGCAGTCATCTGCGGACTTTGTTAGCCAAAGACCTTCTGTGTTAGCCTGTACGTCAGAGAAGTAGATACCAAACAGGAGAGGACCCAGGACTGAACCCTGTGGTACTCCACTTGTCACTGGTCTGAAGTTGGATTTAGAGTCTGCTACTTCTATAGTGTAGGTTCGGTCAGTGAGCCAGTTGGCAACCCATCTTGTGACATAGGGATTTATACCTAGTTTAGTGAGTTTGTCTATAATTCCAGAGTGGGGGATGTTGTTGAAAGCCTTGGCGAGATCTAAATAGGCTGTGTGTACCACCTTACCCTCATCTACAACTTTGGTGACCGCTCCTGACTTTAGTGGACATTGCAGACTCACCCCATCCCCTCGACCATCTATTAATTGTCCCTTTTAAAATTCACTTTCTCTATTAACTGCCTGAAATCTGCTCTTTTGTAGTGCCAAACCTTGTTCAGCTACTACAAGAGAAAGGTCATACATAAGAATAAAAAAAATAAAAAAAAAAATAATGTTGGCAGGCAGGTTTACTTACCAGTGTCTCTCTTCTAACATCCTGAACTTCCTTTATGTTATTCAGTATTAGATCCAGGATGTTACCTTGCATACTGGAAGCTTGTGCCAACAGTTAGAGCCCCTTCTCCATTCTGATTAGAATATATATATTTTTTAATTTAATATTTAGAAACCAGAGTCTGTTTGAACTTGCTTTTTCTTTACAGTGAGACTTTTCATTCTTCATTTGGGGATATCAGCATTTGAGGACTTATTACATTCAATATTATTTTCTGTGCAATAAAAATTGTTGCTTTGTAAGTGTTTTAATGGGTTATAGCTAGAACAAATTATGCTCAAAATACTGATTATGTTCAAATACTAATCTTGGAGGAAAAGTGAAATTACTTTTCAGGAGGGCAAAACACCCTAGACCCATCCCACTATGAGATAGTCTTTGCCCCCCCCCCACCCCACCCCAAAGTAGCTGATTGCTTCTTCTTGGGTTCAGAATTATAAACCACCTCACAATTTATATTTCAAGATCCACCATTTCTCAGCTGTCTGCTACTTTCATTTAGTTTGTTGTCTGCTGCACCCAGCTCAAGGTCAGGATTCCAGTTACTCTTTATTAATTGTTGCACATTGTTGTAGTGTTTAGTTCACATCTGTGTTATGACTGAGCAAATTGCATGCAGAAGAAATACACAAAAGAACTAGAATATCCCTTTAAAAAATGACCAGAAAACTTATCCTGAAGAAATTCACTGGGGAAATTGTAGTGATTATAAGATTGTAAATGCACTGGGTTCCTGCTTCTTCCAGCTATCATACAAAGGAAGATGTGAAAGGCCCACCAAAAGTAGTTGTTACATCTTCCTGCAGGTCACTGTACAGTGACCAGAAACAGTCAGGCCTTACAAGTATGATCAAGTATCCTTTATCATCATCTGAATTTTTCTTTTTTTAATCTTTTACTCTTAAGCAATGCTTAATTCCAAGGAAGTTTCTCTAAATAGCTGTGGGTAGACTTTTCTCAAAATTTAAATTAGATCTCCTATGCAAGGCAGTAGACCACCAACCCAGAAGTGGCTTACAGAGGTGGAAGGTAGTGACCTGGATGTGGGAGTTGAATTGTTGATGGTTAGTAATAGGATGTACATTCCATGAACAGGTGATGGTTAATAATAGCATGTACGTTTCATGTTGTACACTGACCCTCATATGAGAAGAGGTTACTATGCTGACCTGTTCTCCAGGTATGTTGGAGCTGCCACTGCAATAGCCATACCTGCCTCCTATGTGCACTCCAGGACAGAGGCATGTTGGTGAACAGACCCCGAATAACTCCAGGTCTTTTCCTAACCTGAATGCCCTATTAGCATCAATTACCTAATGTGCAGGCCAATGATTCAGGTACAGACAGACATTTCACATGTCTTTTGTGGCCTGTGAATGAATGTAGAACAATAGTATGGACTGTGGGATGATGTGCTCTGCATTCAGAGTAACATGGCATATAGGAACCACCAAACAAAGATGCTTGATGAGGTCACTGGTAGCCCACAGAGCATGGTAAATGCCCTCTTTTGTGATGCTCCAGGCTACACTGGTCATGGCTGTACAAAGGTCTGTAATTGTGTTGTATGGCCACAGTCCAGCCTTAAATAGATGGCACATAGTGGCTCAGAGACTGCATGAATTTTCCACTTGTCATGATGGCCACCACATCTGGGAATAACCAGTTTCATGGTTGTAGTCAGTAATGCTCATATGGCTTCAGGTCTGGAAAAAACTCAATGGGACAATCACTCTCTTCCAGCGGTTCCATACCATAATTTCCCTTGTCAGCCTTCAGACTGCCACACCTGGCCAGGATCATCTTTGGAGCCATGGACACCATCCATCTACTGGCTCACAACATGAAGAGTAAAATTGGAGTTTACACACATGCTACAGACATTTTGCACTGTTCCTTGTACATAACACATCCAGTCTTGACAGTGCAGGGTCACATGGTACATCTGGCCAGCATTCATTGCATGGAAGCTCTACCCTGCCAATGGACAATATAATTCCTGACTTCCTTCCAACTTGCTACCTGCCTGAGAGGCATCTGCATCCACCTCCCATGACTCTTACACCTATGATAGCATTGGTGTCACCTGACATTGTGCTATACAATGCCAGTGCAAGTTATGATGACTATGCCCAGTCCACCTGTTTGGACCATGCGGGTAAGGAATAATGCATATCATGGTCAGCCAATGCACTTGTACTGCAGTGTATAGCCTGTGTGTGTTAATACATGCATCAGTTTTATTCTCTCTGTCTTTGTCATGACACATAGTTGTAGATCGGACACTCTCTCTTTGTCAGTTCTGCAACATACTGCAACCACCTTTGGCTTGCATGGGGATACCACAGCCAGTTCCACAGACCCTGCCCCAGTTTCTCCTCTGCTGTTGCAACAGTGTTTCTGGTATATCTGTGATGTTGCCAAGTTGTAGCTGCTTCTGTACTGATATAGTGTATAACATGGTGCACACCATGAGTAACTGACTGCAGATTTCATTTGCATACTGCAGTGCACCACCAGATATATGCAAGCAGTACAAACATGTCTTCAGGAGTCCCAACACATGTTTCTCAATGTTCTGTGTCTGTGAATCCATGGTGTTGTATGCCATCTCAACCATAGTGTGAGGGGATAGGATGAGGGGGCTGGGGGGCTTCTTCCATTTTTCCAAGGAATACCCAGCATCATTTGCAACATGCACCAGTGGACATCACTATAAGTAGTCTGTTCCGTGCTTCAATGGGAACTGCATATCCTAGCTTATGTAGCTAGCAACATGTCTACTGATCAACTAAAAGACACTGTTGGAAATCATCTCACTATGAAGTGCTGGTAGAAGTTGCAGGTGGGAGAATCATGGACACTGCCTGGTTGGTGCACAGGCACAATGTATATAATACCCTGTGCATTTCACAACACTTGGCAATTGATGGAGAGGAAGCCCTTTCTGTTGATTTACTGAATGTCATTTGGTGCATATGGGCCCTTAATGAAAGTACGGGTGCAATCAGTTGTCAACAGGACCTCAGGAAAATAGGCTGTGCTGTAAAATGCCTGCTAAGTGGTGGTTTTCTCCTCTGCTGTCCATAGAAATCATATATTTTCCTCCACATGCTTCAGCATCATGTCAAGAAACTGCTTTAAGACAAGTTGACTCTACAAAACCCTTAACATGTGACCTAATGGATGCTGATGAGTCTTCATAAAAAGGTGGTTAATACTGCACAAATATCTGTGTCTAATGGGGTAGACAGTCCATACATTCCCATTTATTACATGTGTGGGAGGCACAAGTCCACTAACTTCTGAATGGTGTCTCTGTCCGAGTTTACCTGATAATATCAAAATCCCACATGACTGAAAATGAGAACATCGAGACAAAACAGCAAATCTTCAGTTCATTGACTCTTCATAACACTGAGAATTTACCCAGGGAAGTAACTGGTCAGCCAGTATATGGGAGTTTTCCCTTTTTTCCACTACAGTGGGATTTCGGAGTTGGTATAATTAGTTGGGGGTGTGTGGGGACACAGCTCCCCACATTGGGGAGTGTGGGGGGGTTTGAACTGATTTCCTGTAGTTTGTTGTGCTTGTTGGTCGACCAGTTACTTTCCCTGGGTAAATCATTTGTGTTATGAAGAGTCCATGAAGTGAAGATTCGCTGTTTTTGTCTTGATGTTCTCATCTTCGATCGTGTGGGATTTTGATATTATCAGGCAGACACCTCTGTCCACATGGCCAGTGGTCAGAAATGTCATGATTATGCAGGTGATGGTAAGCTGCTAGCATATATTTAGCCAACTTAGAGGGTAATTGTGCACAACATGGCAAGTACTGGCTCTGACAGTGGCCACAAACTGCACCTTTAAACTGTCCATATTTTCCATAATGTCCAGATTTTTATTCATTTGTTGGTGTGTTCCTCATAACATTTCTGGTTTTCTGGCAAATTATTGATTGAGGTAACTAAATAATGACAGACATTTGAGTTTCAGACTTCATACCCTTTAGAAAATACATGCTAATGCAAAACTTGCTGTTCTACTGACTTTCTATCTTTATGAGAGCAACATTTAAAATTTTTCCTATTTCTGGACTTTTGTTCCCCCATTATTTTTGGCTTTGTCCAGAATTCTTGCTGTAAGAAGTTGAGAAGTCTGCCACTAACACTTGCTGCTCAGTTAAGGCGGTTGCTATTGCAAACGTAATAACATGAGTGAAGCTCACTTACACCAAGAAATCCTGGTATTAGGACTAGACGAACACAATGTCTCTTGGGACTGGATTTATACACCTCTGAATCACTCCACCATGTCTGATTTCATAATTTCATAATCTCCATACATGACATATCCCATTAGCATAATGGCACGCATTTGTATACAGTTATACATTTACTTGCATATTATGCCTATTTCTGTTTTAGCAAATTCATGCTACGTGTGTCTGTAAATTGCCTTTTCCCAGTGTGTCACCATTTGTCATGCTATTTTGAACAATTCTATAGACTAATTCTTTCAGAATACCTACTCCCATCATTTGTTGTTGCATCATGTGGTTTTCTGATGCTTTGTAAGCATTTCTACTTCTCTTGGGGACTTGAATAAAACAGAAGAAGGTACATTGCATGCAGACACTAAATGCCATGCACAGATATTTGTATGTACTCTCATCATGGTGGGTGCATGGTTTTATACAGTTTGAGAATATATAAGCTGCACAAAACATCATTTGCATCTGGCATGTCCTTGAGATTATGATGTGCAAGATTTTTTGGACACATCAATTATCATCTGTTACTTCACCTACCTTTGGGACGTTATTTCACCACATCAATAATGCATCCTGGTTGCAGCAGGTGCATTGTAAGGATTCTCTAAAACATTATGAAGCTGCATTTAATATGCTTATTGGTCTTAATCCCAATTTTATCCAGCAGCTTGGGAGACACATTAGGACAATATAAAATGTAAGTGGAGCAAGTCCAACCTATCTTGGGCCAGCACAAGAGGGGCCTTTTTCTTGCCCATTAGATTAAGACATGGCATTTAAGTGGGACTTGAACTTGATTGTGTTAAGAACACTTCATTTAGAGGGGCATGTTTGGGAAACATGTCTCACTGGAGGATTGCATTTTTAAAGAGTGAGGCCTGATGAAGTTTCAAGCAGATGCTGAAGCTGTGGTATGTCCAGTGCCAACATTTTCAGGAGCACTGAAGCCTGAGAATGCAAGAAAGAAAATCACAGTCTACAGGACATTTAGATTATGCCTTAAGTTGGACACAGCCATCTGAGAAGTAGTAGTTATTAAACAATATGAAGGTATAATACATCTTGATAACCAAACTGGGACTGAGGGCTGCTACCGTATGGTACCTGAATGGTGATAGATACATTTTGCTCGATTAACTAAATGTGATTTTAGTAAAGAACAGAACTTGGAATATGAAAACAAGTCTATAATTTCAAGTGGGAAGGATTCCCACAGTTTGGACCCAAGAATGTGGGATTTGTGTTTTAGGGCCTCAGTGGTTCAAGGTTTTATTTGCAGGTTATGTCTTATTAATTTTGACATTAAAGGAGGGAGAGTATGCTCGTGTAGGAGCTTGAACAGTTATGTGATCCTAGGAACAGGTTTTAGTTAACTTTGAGCCAGTCTGCTTTTTAAGTGTTATACAGTGGTGTTTATTTCTTGTGGAGTGTGAAATCTACACATTTTGTTTTCTAGAGTCAGAATAGTGATGGAGGTTTTAGATGAATTTCTGATGTAACAGGCAGGCTGCACTCAAGATGAGGGAGTAGGAGTCATTTCCCTTTTGCAGATCTGGTGGTGTGTGAAAGAAAAGGGGATATTTTTGTACCCAGAAAAGTATGAGATTAATTTATTTTACTAGTATTATCAAGGTATGCCGTGGTGGTACGGTGGTAGCGTTGTTACCTCACAGCAAGAGGTTCTCCCGTTCAATTCTCGGCTTGGCTTGGGAGTGTCTTCTGTGTGGAGTCTGCATGTCCTCCCCGCGGTTGGGTAGCGTTCGAAAGACATGCATGCGTAAATGGGCGTGCCTTCGTTGAAGGTTGGGCATTGAGCTGGCACCTCGGCGTTTCGTAAAAATCTACTGCCAATCATTAGTGGACCGGAGTTCCGCTGTGGCGACCCCTTACCGGGAAAAGCCGAAAGACAAACAACAACATCAAAGTACAGGTGGAAGTTGAGTGAATAGTCTAAATGGAAATCAGCATACTTGAAAAAGGAGACTTGCTGTAAGGGATGGTTGTTCTGATCATAGATTGTTAAAGTTTTCTTGGATCTTATGAATTTTTGTTTAGGCCCAAAAAGCAAAGATTACATTTGGATATTTAGTAAGAGGTTTTAAGTAATAATCCACTCACTGATGCAACTGAAAAGAGATTGTAGATCTTGTCTTAAGGTAGTTAAGGAGTGGAAGGTATGGAAGGCCAAGTGGAAATTTACTGATGCCTGTAGAGAACATAGTGGGAGGCAAGAATATATCCTTGAAGTTTACCTTGGAGCAGTGGAGAAGAAAGAGAGAGATACAGAATTTATAGTTCACAGAGAAAAGGTGGTTAGCCAGATAATTTTGGAATCAAGGGATGGTGTCAGGGATAATGTCTAGTTCTGAAAGGTGGATTAAAACAGGAGAGTGAATGATTAAGTCAATGTTTACAATGTCCAGCATTCTATATAGGGAAAACCTATAGATGGTTAAGGGAAATAATGTATGAATATCTAATGGATATAAAAATGGTAAAGAAACTAATCCTTTATGTAAATATATTACTGAGTATAAGGAACATGTTTTTTGGTTTTCCTGTTATACAACAAATTTTCTCTGACATTCAAGGAAAATGTCTACCTGAACATCTTGAATTATGTAAACTAAAATGGCAACTTTGGCTGAATGCATTTGTGTATCCTGGTTTGAATGAACACACTAGTATTAATTGTTTATTGAAACTCAGGCAGGCTGAGGGTTAAAAAATTGTTTTAATTAGTTTTCAATTGAAACCTGATTGGTTTTTTAGTTAATTGAATGGATTATTTTAACTGGTAGCATAAGATTGTTTTTAGTTCTTAAGAAGTCCCATGTAACATTGGGGGACAAAAGTGCTTAACCTGGTTGTACCCAATAAAGAGAACTATTTGCATTGGTGGCCTGGCCTGGCTGTTTCGTTCAAATTTTATTTGAGTTTTTTTGTGTGCTTTTTGGTTCCTTGGTCATGTAGCAATGAAGTTACAGCTTATCACGAAAGGAGATACTGCCAGCCCAGGTATATGGAATTTTGTAAATAATTATATGTCATTTGTGAATATCAACACGATTCATATGCTTGTGTTACAAATGTATTGGAACTGTATGTCATATAAGATGGTTTGTATAGACATATATACTGAAGAGACAGGTTACAATGTGCTGTTTAAAGATATAATCACAACATGCCCTCCTGGATTACAACAGAAATGTACCTGCACTACTGTAACTGTTTAGATTTATATATTTTAACAATGGAAACTGGACCACAAGAGGTTAACTTCAGAAAAATAGCTGAAATTAAATTACCTTTTGGCCATGTAATAAAAGGATGGTATCTTTCAGTTTCAGTGCAGTAACAGACACAATGTCTGGAACTAAAAGTTTACTGTATTGTCTTGGAAGTGTTTTATTGTTTTATGACTTCCAGGATTTGCCTTAGATCTCAGAAAAGCCCTTGTCTATGTCTTTTCACAGGTAGATGCTAAATGTTACCAGCTGCATCAGTGGTGATTTTCAGCTGGGATAGAGTCAGATGACAAAAAATGATGTCATTCTGCAAGCTATCCCAGCTGTAATATTTGAGATATTAATTTGGGAAGTCTCTTAGTGAGAGACTGTATTCTGTATTTTGTCTTTGACCTGACAACATCAAGATCCACTCACCACATCTGCCTTGCTTGCTCTGAAGTAAGTTATTAGGGTACAGTAAATCTTTTAGATACAGTCAGGAATATAGCAAAGCTTAGTTTAGATGTTTTCTTTATTTATTTGAGACTGCCCTGCAATGTTGTTTTAAATATTTCCTGTGATTTTGAACTCTAATATCACTGTAAATATATACTATGTACGTGTACCTTTATTATTTGTTATTAAATAGATTTAAATCTTTCATTGTGACTGATCGTTGTGAGACATATTTAAGTTCTGAGAGTACTGGTGTATCTATTTAGTGACACTATGTAGGCCACTCCAAATAGCCTTGCTCTTGGTCAAACTACCATATATATTAACAGTAATATTACAGACTAAGATTGGACACTCTTTGTTAAGGACCTTAAAGTAGCTGATAAAGAGTTAGCTGGTGGCAGTAATAACTACCTTAAAGTCTGGGCAGAATGGGACATAGCTAGTAAACCTGTGCTAGCCTGTCCCAGGTGTGTGTATAAATGAAACCTCAAAGAGTGTGTGTGTCAGCTACTTGGGCAGGGACACGAAACACTGGTTGGATAGAGAAGATATTGGAGGTCTTGGCTTAGCCTCTCACCTGAGATGTCAACTCTATAACTGTGCCAGTGGGACATCTTATTGGGGATCTGGAGAAAGAGGGAGAAATCAGCCCCAGACTGATTGTGGTCTCTGTGTGCTCTTAAGGGAAATCACATGTGATGTAGTGAGCTGCATCTGGAAATTCTGTGTGTGTACTTGTCATCCTCCCTATATATATATATATCCTCCACTGGTGCTAGTGGTGAGGACTGAGGTACCTTGATTACTGGGCCAGAGGTGGGGTGTCACACAGCTGTAGTATCTGAACCAAGGTTGCAGCTTGTCTATATCTAGGAGACATTCCTACTGTATGTGTTCTGATAAAGGGATAATATCTTTAGAATAGATCTTCTAGAAATAGAGAGGAGGCAGGTTACTTCCTGTGAGGTTATCGACTTCTTTCGAAAACTTGTCTGGGCTGCATTTGTGAGAGTTTTTGAGGTGTATCATAACATTTTGTTTGTGTCTTCTGATGGTATTTTCAGCCTGGTTCCTTAGATTTGTATACTGTTTCCTGTTTTCAAGATTGGTTGAAGGAATATAATGTATCACACTGCTTAATTTGCAATGAGAGTTTATTTCAGTGGTGAAGAAGGCACTGGATAATGAACATATCTCTCTGCCTTGTTTTATTTATTTGCTGGTCATGGTTTAGATCTCTTGTTCTGGCATTTGTGGGACTATTTGATTTGTGGAGGTACAAAAGATTGTGGACAGCTGTGTCTCTAATGGCTAGGAAGGCAAGGCATAACTCTCCCTTTAAGACTCTATAAGACTGAATAAAGGAGCAACACGTTTGGTCTTCTCTAGTAACTTAGAGTTTTTAATCCAGTGATTTTTTTTTTGTTAGGAACCTCTGGGGTCATTATCATTGTTTGAGATATCTAAAGAGGTGTATCTCAAAGGGGACATTGTATTCCATAGTTGGTGAAATCAATAATAAATATAATGGGACATTGACCACTTCAGATCTTGAAGATATCATCTTGGTGATCGGCTGCACTAGCTAGAAGGACTTCCTGATTACTGCTGTTATGTGATGATCAAAGGAGAGGGAATTATCAACCTAAGTACCAACTTCGCTAATAAAAGAACATTTTCATTTTGAAAAGGAGTATTGTCGATGTTGTATGCTGGTGGGAGGGATAGTTTTCCAAATGTGACCACATTACATTTTTTAGCATTTAATTTAAGCCTTTTGTTAGCATACCAGAGATTTACAAGTATAGGTACTTGTTATAGGGTTTGTGTATCAGAGGTTGCTTGACAATGGCTCCCAGCTTGCACTCTTTAGCAAAGTTGGTTAGCCAGAAGTAAAAAAAATAATGCCAAATAAAAGGTTTACCAGCACATCACTGCTTACCTGCATACTATTTAGGTTCATAGGTAGGGACTAGGCTATCAGCCCAAGGGCCTAAGTAAGCCTAGCCAACAGGTTCCCTGGCTTACACCACCCAAGAAAGTTAATTTCCTGTGCCCCTATCGAGCAAAGCCACAGAAGAAATCCCGGAGTGTATTTCCTACTTCCCATCCATTAATCAAGATTTTTCTTGAAGAGTGCTAATGAGGAACTTTGCTTGACATAGATGGGTAGCTTGTTCCAGGGTATAGGAAGTCTCTAGGACAGAATCTATCAATCCAGCATGTGCTGTTTATTGTGGTGACAAGGTTTAGGTCCCTAGAGCATGTAGCTCAGAGGGATTGGGATTTCTTTAGGTGTAGTATGCCCAACAGCTCTGGGTTTAACATAGCTTTATATGTTACACAGAGATCTCCTCTCAGTAGGCGATATGCTACAGAGTAAAGCTGGAGTTTTTTGAGATGGTCAGTGTAGGGCATCTGTTTGAGGCTAGTAATCCTCTTTGTGAGGTACTTCTGTGGCCTTTCTAGCTGCTGCAGATGTCTTGTGAGGTACATTCCAAAAGAGGGTTGTACTCTATAATGGGTCTAATGAGTGCTGAGTAGAGGGGAACAATGACCTCTTTTTCCCTGGATGAGAACCCTTTTGTGATGAGGTGTGCCACATAGAAGGATTTCCTGACTACTGTGGCAATGTGATTATCAAAGGAGAGACTACTGTCCACCTGGGTCCCAAGGTCTCTCACACATTCGATGTTAAGTAGACAGCCATTTATGTGGTAGTTCATGGGTACAGAGTTTTTACCAAAGGGGATGACAATGCACTTTTTGGCATTGAGCTTGAGGCCATGCCTCTGACACCAGGCATCTGTCTCAGTAAGACCCTAATGCAGGATGTCCACATCATTTGGGGACTTGACTATGGCTCCTAGTTTGCAGTCATCTGCGAACTTCGTTAGCCTGTACTTCAGAGAAGTAGATACCAAACAGGTGAGGTCCCAGGACTGAACCCTGTGGTACTCCACTTGTCACTGGTTTCAAGTCAGATTTGGAGTCTGCAACCTTTAGAGTGTGGGTTCTGTCAGTTAGCCAGTTGGCAACCCATCTTGTGATGTAGGGATTTATACCTAGTTTAGTGAGTTTAGCTATAATTCCAAAATGGAGGATGGTGTCGAAAGCTTTGGCGAGGTCAAGATAGGCCGTGTGAACCACCTTATCCTCATCTACAGATTTGGTGACTGCCTCAAAGAAGTTGATCAGGTTCAGAAGGCATGATCAGCCTTTCACAAACCCAAACTGGTTGGGATCCAGAGTTTGGAGGTTACTAATGTCTTTGTTTATAAGTTCCATGATGATATGTTCCATGGCCTTGCAGACCAGGCTCATCAGGCTAATAGGGTGATCGTTCCCAGGATCAGTAGTGGCTCCCCCTTTGTGGAGTGGGATAACTGTTGCTGTGTGCCATTCAGTGGGCACAAAGCCTGACGTCAGACTAAGATTGAACATGGTGCTTAGGTGGGGAGCCAGTTCATTCTGAAGTTCATGTAAAATGCAGCCTGGGATGTTGTCCAGTTTCATGGATGCTGTTTTTGGTTTTAGAGAGTGCAGCTTTTATCTGCATAGATGTGATTACAGGAACTCTGCATTCTTCCTGTATAGAGATGGGCCCTTTAGGGGGTGAGAGGGGGTAAAGTTAGCACTGAACCTATCTGCCAGGATGTTGGCAATATCAGTTGGTTCTGTAATTTTCGTGCCGTTGTGCTATAACTCAGAGCAGATCTGGGTGTTGCCATTGAGATTCTTGACATAGCTATAGAATGCTTTGTGGTTGCCCTTAGAGTCAGTGGCGATTTTGTTTTCGTAGCTAGCTTTGGAGGATCTTATAAGGTATCTCAGCTTCCTACTGAGGCTGACCAGGGAGCTCCTCCACTCATGGGATTTTACTCTCTTTTGCAACAGTTTCTTCCTTCTGTTGTAGAGTTTGTTTATGGCAGGGGACCACCTGATTGGCTTCCTTTTTTTGGCGGATAGCGTCTTGGTTCTGTTTGGGATAGCACGGTCCATGCACTCGTGTAAGTGCTTATAGAGTGCATTTGTGTAGGATTCAGCAGTCGTAACTGTATTGTCCATCTGCATGGGTGTCATGAAGTTCACCATTCCTGTCTTAAGAAGCATGAAGTTGGCTTTGGAGAAATTTTTTACCGTGGTTTACTTAATGGTGGGTGGGGGCGGGATGCGGATATCTAGGGTGATTAGCTTATGGTCGGATCTGACCGAGGAGTTGACTTCAGGTGTGGAACACCGGTCACTCACATTGATAATGACTAGGTCTAGAATATTGTCGCCCCTGGTGGGGGTGTGGATAAGTTGATCCAGGGAATTGGAATTTACGAATTCTAGGAAGCGTTGAGCAAAGGAGTTGGTACATGAGTAGTTTTCCCAGTTAATGGTGGGGTAGTTGAAATCACCCATTATTAGGGTGTTTGGTTGAACCCTAATATTTTCCAGTATATCAAGAAAAGAGGAGTGGGAATCCTGGGGCATGGTGGGGGATCTGTAGCAAGCTACAATTTGGATTGCAGTTTTGCCCAGAGTTAGTTGCACTTGTATAACCTCAGATGCATTATGTTGCGCAACTAGCCTGGAGGTGTGGATATCCTTAATGAATATGGACACACCTCCACCTTTGGTGTTCTGGTCCAAGTTAGATGGCTGAAAAGTGTGGTATGAGTTATAGCCTGGTAATGCAGTGGTGCTCTTTAGAGCCTTGAATCAGGTCTCAGGCACTGCACAGATATCGATGTTCTCCACTTTAAGGAGTGCCTCAAGTGAGTGCATTTTGAGATTTTAGACTTCTGGCATTGAGTAGCATTACCCTCAGTTTTTGCTTGCCTGTTCCTGTTATGGTGGTGAATTTGTCATTTGAACCTTGCCTAAAAAAGGCACTATAGGGGCGGCAAGGCCCTTAGCCAGTATCCGGAATCCCAGGGGCAACAGGTGCAGGCCGTCTCTGACAAAGCATCGTGGTCTGTTGACCATGTCAGCCCAGGCAGACAGATACTGGATCCCCTTAGAATGACACCAGAAGCTTAGCCAGTTGTTGAAGTCAATCATTTTGTCCTTGTACTGAGGTATCATTCTGGGCGATGGCAGAATGCTACTCAGAGCTAGAGTCATACCTGCCTGGGCAACATGATGGGAGAGCTTTTTCATGTAGTCCAGGGAAGGGAGGTGCATCTCAGGTCATTCACAGCAACATGGACAATGACAGAGTCATATTTGTACTTGTTGTGGAGTGACCTAAGTGCGTGGGTTATGTGGCGGATCCTGGCACCCGACAGGCAGCTGACAGTAACCTTCTCCTTGTTTAGCCTGGTGAGTGGGACATCAGTGTGCCTGACTATAGAGTCACCTATGAATAGTGTGTTGGGTATGTTGTTTTGTCTTATGAGCTGTGGTTTATTGGCACACTGAGTCTGTGGGCAATGTGTCATTTGGGTTGTGTTGGGGGTGGAGGTTGCTTGTGTTTCTGCTTTGGAGGTCTCTGTTGCTCGAGCAGATTATTACTGAGAGCATCTGTGAATGTTTTTGTGTTTCTATGTGTGGATTTTGGTTGTGTAGGTTTAGTGGGACTATGTGATGAGTGTGGTGTGGTGGAAGTGTTTACCTTCTCCTCTTGACTGTCAAGTTCAGTCTTGGTTGGAGAGAGCTTTACCTCCTGTTTGGCTAGATAAGTGCATCTATCATAGGTTGTGATGTTGGGTGGTAGGAGGAGAGGGTTGTCTGTGTACATGAGGCAATTGCTACATTGGCCCAAGATGCCCAGATTCATCAGATAGACATTAGAGAACACTGGGAGCTGACCCTTGGACATGCCTGAATAAAAACTACTTTCCTCTAGACAAGTGAGGAAAGTGAGTATAAGAGCTGTTTTTCTCTGAGCAAGTGAGGAAAGTAAGTACAAAAACTGTTTTCCTTTAGGTAAAGAGGAAGATTGAGTGCTTTAGTAATTTGTAGTTTATTTAGTGCTAACAACAAGTTCTTGAACAAGTGCTGAGCACAAATAAGCAAATTCAAGTGTTAAAACTAAGAATCTGTAGCTGGATCTTGTGGTAGATAGGCTACCTAGTCCTTACCACTCCCACCGATAAGCTAGAATGGTGAAGCATCTGCAACCATCATCCGTAGGTGGTATAACATACCTTGTTTTAGTTCAGCGAACGATCAGATGATCGAACACTGTTAGTTCGAACACAAAGTGTCAAACTGGCAAAATAGCGAACGGCCGGAACAGGAAATTTTTTTCCAGGGAAAGAAATCGCTGGGCCAGCCGTCTGGGTTGTGCCATTTCCTCCACTGTAGTACGATCTCAGAGTTGGTATATTTAAGTAGGTGGGTGTCGGGGGTGAAGCCGCCCACTTCATTTAGTGTTTAGTGGTTTTTTTTTTTTTTTTTTTTGGGAACAGCGATTTTTTTTCCCTGGGAAAAAGAAAATCGCTGTTCTGATTGTTCGCTGTTTTGAGTATTCGAGATTTAGGGGTCAATTTAACAATGTTTGATCATCTGATCATTCGTTGTTATAATATAGACCTGTTTTTTGTGTTATCAATTTAACAAGACGTACAAAATTTTCAGCTTTCCCTACTATGTCATACATACATTGTTTTGCTTCTGTTTCTTTCAGCAAGTTCATGCTTTATTTTTTATGGAATCCCAGTGAGTATTTTCACAAATGTCAATAGCTGTAAATTTCTAGTTACCTTTTGAAAACAACTATTTACTTATTTGTGGTTACCTTTCTCAGTATAGGATGCAGTTGAATCTCAACAAACTTTTTAGACCATTCTTTGAGTTTGTGTCTTGTTTGATTTTGGATGTGCATGCAGTGGTGGTGCTGCGGTAGCGTTGTCACCTCACAGTTAGATGTTGCCCATTCGATTCTCAGTTAGAGCGTCTTCTGTGTGGCGAAATGCGTGAATGGGCATTCCTTCATTGTGCGTTAGGCCCGGCAAGCCAGCACGTAAAAATCTACTGCCAATCATTAGCGGACTGGAGTTCCGCTGTGGCGACCCCTAACCGGGAAAAGTCGAAAGACACAAAACTTATTCCCAAAACTTCATTGCTTTATATCTTTCTAAGAATTTATAAAAGAACTAAAAGGAACACAAAAGTCAGCACTTCCTGGTTTATAGCTTATAAATGCAAATTACTGTAAGAGCATTCTATCATATTAAACCATCAGCAAGATCCATCTCAGATTAGAAGCAGAATATATTTGGTACCCTGCTTTAATTAATTGCCTTGACTGTTTGCTCTTATGCTCATTTGTTTTTCTGGTTTTCTGATGACCTTTTCTTTTCTGGCTGTTTTGACTCTTGGCTGTGAAGACTGTGCATAAATAATATAGCACGCCTGTGCATTATGAAGGATACAGGGTCTAGGTGTGAAAAATAAAATAGCAGTGAATACTAGAACCAGCAGTTCTCCCAGCTGTGTGTTTGTGTACTGGGGTAGTGAGGGGTTGAAATGGCACTGTAAATTGCTTTACAGGTACATAAAACATTTAGTGAATGCCTGTTATGCATGAAACTTGATGATTAGCCTTATCACAGATCTCTATCCTAGCTTTGTTAAACAAAACAGGCTATATATACATCTTTTTTAAACAAAAGAGGTGATATAAATATTATCTCATTAAGAAACAGATATCAGCAAGATAGCAGCATGTTAAATATAACACATAGACTTGTCCCTTTCTCCGCTTTTTACAGTTTTCAAGCCAGATTAATATAACTCCAAACTAGACAAAAAAATATAACTGATGAAAGGCATTTTCTTCCTTAAAAGACAAAAGTCAGATAAAGCACTGGCTGAGTAGTGGGTCTTTACTCCAGGCAAGGGAAGACTATAATCCCTGCTGTTGAATCAGTGTGGGTATCATAAATGCTTTGGTCATGATGGCACATGTTTAGAGCACTAAGCATTCAGCAGATGAGATGGGTTAGACAGGCGAAGTACAGAAGAAAGAATCACACAGAACTATGTATCTGTCTCTCAATCTCTGTATGAAAGGTTTGCATAGACTTATATATTCCAAAATGCCCTTGGTTTGTCTTACCATATTAAAAAAAAATACATGTTCTCAACTTCATGAATTAATGTTTGTTAAACAAGAAAAAAGTCAGTAGCCCAAACTAACTGCTTTCAGATGTGATCTGAGAGTCTTGCCTTCGATATTATGACTTAAGAGTCACATAGTATGCACGTGAAAGCTGTGAGATTTAAACCCAGATCTGTGTGGCTCATTCATGACTTTAAAAAAGAAACCTTTAAACCCTGAATTCATCACTCCATGAAAAGTAAGCCATTCCATGGAAGAGAGAACAGACAGCTGAGAATGAGAATTATTGAAGATCTGGTAATTTATTGCAATGTTAAATCAAATTATTATCAGCCAGTTTATAGCATCTACTAAAACATGCAAAAAAGTTTCTGACACATTCCAAAACAGCACAGAATACATTTTTTTTCTTAAGCATGTTTAAATTATGCATAAAGCTGAGTTTAATGCTGATGAGTGTCTTTAAGGGGCTGTTGATGATTGCTTAATAGTGGAGTAATTTGAAACAACATGTTCTAATAGTGCTGGCACCTAATTGGTATGTAAACACAGTACTGGCATCCAGTGGGTTCATATTCTTTTACCAATCAGCATTGCTACAAGTCTGTTGTACTTTGTTCTCTACCACCCCTTGTAATGAAAGAAAAAGGCTGAGCTGACCCTGTCTGTTGCAGCAACTGAGCCTAACAGCCAGGTTCTTTAATTAAAATACTCATTATGTTCATTTCAGAGGAATATACTGAGACAGACTGTGCTTCATGGGAATCAAATCCTAAAGTAGATTAAAACCCCCTTAAAGGTCAACTGGATTAAAACTGCGTTTCCAGCTGATTGTGCACTCACAAAGAAAACGAGAAACCTAGTGTGTGGGTTTTCACAGTGAAGCCTTTGGAAATATCTGTCCCCTTATTCAACTAATCAAAACCAATGATCAAAATAACAACTCGACTTCCCGGTTCTTTTATTCCTGCTGGGATGTCAGCTATACATGCGCTCAGTTATATTGTATCAGGCTGTCTATATGCAGATTTAGGACTGGGTTTAGTTAGCTAGACTGCTTTATTGTTAGAAAATTGACATTCCTCTGTAACAACACAATGGCTCTGTTCCAGCAGGCTGAAACATAATCAGTAGTTTGACAGCTTGTAAGGGCTACTCTGAAAAATATACTGTAATGGTCTATCTCCTTGATAATAAAAATGCAAAACAGCAATTAACTCACATGATTTTTTTTACACAGTATTTTTATATCAGCCCTTCTAAGCATCTGTAATGTCCCATTCCTTCTTAGTACAGTGACTGTGGACATGGTTTGATTGTTCTTGTTCTTGATGCGGGTTTAAGCTTAGAGACTCAATTCTTAAAGTAATAAACCCATTGTTTCTTTGTAATGCACCCCTAACCATTACATAAAACCAGAATGAAAATCATTCAAAACAGCTGCTTGATGATCTAGTTAGAAATTGTCAGTTGATTACAATATATCTATATCTATATGTGTGTGTATGAGCGAGGACACCTAAGTGCATGTTCATACATGCGTACGTGTGTGTGTGAGTGTGTGTGTGTGTGTGTGTGTGTGTGTGTGTGTGTGTGTGTGTGTGTGTGTGTGTGTGTGTGTGTGTGTGTGTGTGTGTGTGTGCATGTGTGTGTTCTGTTTGTCATGAATAAAAGGTTTTCCAGCATAAAAGACAGTGGTAAGCTTTTTCCAGAACTATTAGCCCTGGTTTCTATCTTCTTCCCACTACTGTGTCACCCCCATAATGTTGCCCTGTTGAATGCTTCTACCTGCATGCATTTTTTAGAACAAGGTTTTGTTACTCAAGCACACAATAACACTGATTGTCGCTGTGCAGTTCAGACTAATGGATGATTCTCTTCCTTTATATTAACTGGTAGTTTGTTGTTTCTGTGACATCTGCAGAGTAGAGTGTGCTTCTGTGTTCTTTCTAATTGCTTTTTTTGGAATCCCATATGCAGATTTTCAGGAGACATTATTTTTTAGACACAATTCTTATTGAAAAATTGCTGTTTGTGTACAAATCTGACCCATACTAAAACTGCCAAGCAAGAACTATGAATCCCACTAATGTTGAAATTAGACATTTTGTTTTTGTTTTTTTGTTTTTTTTTTACAGGCAGTACTGCCCCCACCTCCATCTTCTTACTTCTGTATAATCTATCTTCATCAGATTGCTGCTTCTAGGGAAAGGGAAAATGAAGAGATGTAAAATGTCAGTTTTCGGCATTAGTCCAGTTCTTAGTTTTCTGCTGCATATTGAAGTGTGCTGCACACTTTACTGCTTTCTGCAACCAAATTTAATTATTTAAACATACATGCATTTGTTAACCAGGCATGTGCTCTGGTCCAAATACCCTTTTCGGAGTTGATTCGTACCAACAGGCTAAAGACACATATTAGAGAAATCAAATGCAAGTTATTACAGTAGCATACAGTGTGTATGCTATAATAATATGCAGGCATAATCCAGATGGTGGGCATAGTTGGGTGTAAAAACAGCGTGAAAATAAATGCATTGCAATGAAAAGCAGTAGAAGGAGTAATATGAAATAAAGAATACAATATGAGATTCAAAGGAATTCAGTGAGCTATAATGAATACAGTGAAGACAAAGTGCAGTAAAAGTAATGGGCAACAAATGGATCATCAGTCCAATTATTCCAGTATTAGGTTATTTGTCACCACCCTGAGGCTGGCACATCTTCCGTTATTAAAAAAACTATTTAAATAACAAAATAACCAATATCACACAGGAAACGTATCTCAGTATATTGCCAGACTCTACATTATCATTCACACTGCATACAGGTAGCATAATTAGCAGAATATTTCCTAAATGAAACTCTAATAAAATATCTCACCTCTTATCTTCAACTTCATGATAATCTTTAGGTAGAAATGTCCTTAGCTGCAAGACTGAACATCACCCAGCCTCAAATACTCATAGACTATTGGTATCAGAAAATAAAATCTGTCACCTTGCACCACTGTTTGATGCCTGCAGCTGTCATTGCTGTCCACTAAAAGATTTCTACTAACTCGTATTCCATAGCGGGGCAGCAATGATACTTGGGTCTATATCACTTCCTTGAAAACGCAAGTACTCGAACACCTATCCTTCGACTCCAATACAGAGAACAGCTGTTTATTGAATGTTCACATCAGCAAATGTTTTTCCCAGGGCAAAGAGTTAGCTGTCCAACATCCATAAAATGCCCTTTTCCCCACTATAGGGCAATCTTGGAGTTAGTATAGTTAAGTAGGAGGGGTGTAGGTTGATATGCTGTGCTGTGTGTTTAGCCTGGCATATTCGACAGCTAACTCTTTGCCCTAGGAAAAGTTTTGCTGATGTGTAGGTTTGATAAAAGGACCATTTGCTGTACTGGGGTTGATGGATAGATGTTTGAGTACTTGTGTTTTCATGGAAGTGATATAGACCCATGATAGTACACTTATGTTCAAAACTGTATACTTAGTCAGAGCCCAAGACTCACCCTTCCTCCTCAGGTGGACGCACAATGTTGGCATTTTGTTATGCAGACTGGGTTTTGGCACAACAACAGAGGAGCGAGTCTTCACTAAATTCATTTTTGCGACATGGAATCATATTCCAACAGAAATAAGATCACAGAAAGCTTTCGATGGCTTCAGGAAAAAAAAAATGAAAGAATATGTATTAGAAGAGATTACTTGTAAATGTTGTCATGATGCTGACTAATTTCATTGGTTATACTTGGCCTATGCTACTCTCTCTACATGTAGGCATGATTGCTCACTGGGAATTGGTTGACAGTTCATTTGTATTGCTCAGCTGATAGTCCATTAATTCATTTTAATAAGTGTGTGTGTGTGTGTGTGTGTGTGTGTATGTGTATGTGTGTGTGTGTGTGTGTGTGTTGAAATGTGAAAAAAAATGTGAAAAATGAAAAGTGTTAGTTGAAATTGCAATAATACTGTACATATCTTTATTTGGCACATTTACTTCAAACTGTTGCTTATTCATAGGTCCATGACATCATATGAGATTACCTGGCTATCAGCTTAAGAGCCCTTACAAGCCTAGCCAATATAACCCAATTTTACCCAATATATAGCAAGAGGATGGCATGGATTTGTATCTATGTCTTGAGTATCTTACAGATTGTCCCTGTCTAAAAGGGACATAGGACCTACCCCAGGTGTGAATTTTGATTACCCATACATTGATCCAAACTGCATTTGAACTGGGCCAGGGAAGGGTTCTACTTAATGTGAATAGGAAGCCTGTTACAAAGATAGGGCAATCTCTGACTAAACTTAGATCCCTGGATTGGGTGATCCTTATTCTGTTTGACCTGTGGATGTGTAGCAGCTCCATCAGGGGTGGCTTTGTGAGTACCTTGTAGGTCAGGCATAGGTCACCCTTAATAGTCGGTAAGAGACAAAGAAAAGGGATAGGGCCTTCAGTCTATCTGCATAGGACAGGTTTTTTTACACCCTGTGTTTTCTTTGTGTGGAAACTCTGAGGTTGTTCCAGTTTCTGTAAGGGCCTAGTCAAGTATATGCCAAATGGTGCATTGTACTCATTCATTGGTCTAAAGAGGGCTGAGTACAGCAGGACTATAGATTCCTTTGATCTGGATACCAAATAGAAGGACTTACTCACATGGTGGTCAAAGGTCAGGCTACTATCTATCTGTGTACCTAGATTTCTTACATCTGAGTATAGGGATATGTTATTGATGCTGTAAGTTGCAGGAGTATTTAACTTCCCAAAGGGTATGATGATGCATATTTTTGCATTTAGTTTTAAGCCATGGTCCTGGCACCAATCGTTTGTCTGATCTAGACCCTCCTGAAGGATATTTACATCATTAGGGGATTCAGTGATCGCTCCCAGCTTGCAGTCATCAGCAAACGTTGTCATCCAGTGGCCTTCCACATTAACCTTGACTTCAGAGAAGTATATTCCAAACAGGAGTGGTCCCAGCACTGAACCCTGTGGTACACCACTAGTAACTTGCCTCTTGCTGGATCTGGATCCACTCACTTTAACGTGTTCTCTCTCTTTGACAACTGGCTATCTATCTGGTGGCATAAGGATTTATCGCCAATTGTATATGTTTATTTATAATATCTGATTGGGGAAATGTGTGAAATGCCATGGCCAGGCTGAGGTAGGTGGTATGTTCTGTTTTATGCTCATCCATGGCCTTAATGACTTTCTCAAGGAAATCCAAAAGATTCAGTAGGCATGAACTACCCTTGACAAAGCCAAATTGGGTCAGGTCCAGTATTTAGAGGATTCTGTTATCATCTCTCATTCCTGCTATTATACAATGCTTTTTTTGGCTCATTATACTATCTGTGCTTGTGATCTGCTCAACCCGAGCCTGGGACATGACTGAAGGGAGCATTAGTTCAGTCCACTTATTCCATTAACAAATTGAAATAAATAGATAAAATATATTGGGACTTTGCTTTAGGATATCTTGCCTGCTGAAAATTTCACTTTAAACTTAACTAGTCGTACAGATACAAGGCATTTCTCTGGAATGCAGCTGAGGAGACTCCAGAATGAGCATATGACAAGATGGTGCTATTTTGGAATGAGCAAAAGGAAGCCAGGAATCACAGTACATGTACTAATTCTTGGTGAAGGTGCTCTTCAATGGCCAAGTGGTTATGACATAGATGTCCTCAGTGAACACATTCTTGACACATTCACTGGAAACTTAAGCACTGCTGGTAGAGTAGCCTGTGATAAAATCATTTGCAAGTGGGAAACCAGCTAGTGCAGTTAGAAAGCCATTTGAATGGCATTTGCATGTCCACTACAAGCCCCTCTTTATCCAGAATGAAACAGATAACCATGGAGCCTTCTTCCTGAACCCATGCATCCTCTTTAAAGTAAAACCTAAGCCCAGAGTGCTCATCCAACTTATTTGTTTATTTTGTTTGTTCATTAATTTGACAGCACATTTATTTATTTGTTTCTCTCTCTTTCTGTCTTTATGTATATATGATAAGCAGTAATGACCATCTGGGAAGCCCCGTTGTCAGTGGAGTGCCAGAAGACTGCTTTATACAGTTTAATATATTAAACATGAATATACATTTATGTATGAAGACTCATGCTCCCTCTCTTTATCTGTCTGATTCTCTCTCTTTTTCACTCCTGTATTATACAACTCAGAAAGAATGAAAACAGGAAAACAAGTGTTACCAGTGTCAGGAGCTTAACCAGTAGCATACTCATCTTTATTGCAAGAACACCAGACATCTGTGGGTTCTATTCCCACTCTGGTTGACTGGTTTAATTTTCCAGATATGATGCCGCAATTCGAACAAATCAAGAATAATGCCACAATACAATCAAATAATATTGACTTCAACAATTGGCTTTGCTTAAAGTTACCACAGACTCTGTTGGCCGGGCATTGATTGTGTGTAGAAACTAAGGGATACATCCTAGCCTGGGGGATATCTCTGTTAATCTCGTGGGAGGGTTCTCAGCACTGTCTATGATGAATGTCTCACCAAATGATGCTAGGGATAGATTATATGGTAAAAGGGAATATCATAACAAATGTCAGAACTACCTAAATAATTGGATATTCACCTATGGTTGGTGTGATATATGGAGGGATGTCAATTGGGAAGAGGTCTCCTGTACTTTCTCTGGGAATTTAGCAGGGTGGGTTGTAGAATAGATTACAAACTGCTCCTTATGCTCTCAAAATACAATGTTAATTCACCACTTGTACATGAGGTAGAGCTATTAGACAATGTACTGGTCACAGTGCTGATAGCTTTAGATAAGGTGTAAAAGAGAACAAGATGATGGGGGGGGGGTGGGTATGTTTTCAATGGAATTCTCAGAGGAGCTTAGCAAAATCCTAACAGATGGTACTGATAGGAATCTGCCTGTAGATGAAGATCTGGAGAGGACCTTGAAAGACTGATGTAAAAGATCTATGAGAGGTGGCATTTGAAAAAGAGATGGCCTTAAGAAAAAGAAGAAGAAATATAATCTGGAATCAAAGACTAGGGAGCTCTGTCTGATACAAAAGAGGATAATAGGGAAAAAAGAAACAAAGAGACTGCAAGAACTGCAAGTAAAGTTAACCACAGACTTACATATGTTAGAGTTGAGCAAAACAGAGGCTGAACTCCTGAGGAAAGGTCAGTTTTAGTGGCTAAAAAGGGAAGGTGACTTTAGATGTATGGCATGTTTTTTTAATCACTGGCTTATTAATTCCATCTGTAGTGATACTATCACAGGTGATGAGTACCTAGGAGAAGCATTCTGCAGCTTCAGTGAATACCTGTATAGCCCACTTCTGACATAAGGATGTCTTTGTCCCCTTCTTGGCAACTAAGGAGAGACCAGTTAACTCCACTGGTTTAATATCTCTTAATATGGAATAATATATGGAAGCAGAACAGGCGGTGGCTAACCTGACCTAACAATGCCCCTGGACTAGACGACTTTCCTAATGAGTTCTGTAAGTGTGGGGGAAAGGGGTGAAGATTATGGGAGCTGCTTACCCATCTCTGTAATTCAAATGACTCTAAAAATGGTGAGAATCTGGGTGTCACGCAAGCAATGCTAGTTGCTATTCTGGAAACCAAGGTAGGAATATCCTTATGTGGAACTTTTTGATGAATCTCCCTCATAAGTGTGGATTTGAAAAATTTGCAAAGGTGTTGGCGGTACAACATGACAACATACCCACATCTACACCCTCCAATTTCCCAAGAACACATCCTGTAGGCACTATCCAAGGCCAAGAACCCTACTTCTAAGGTGCAAGATAACATATTGGGCTGCCTACTGACTAGACTGAATCAATACTTATCAGAGGCCCCACAGAGGCTTTTTAATGTCAGTCTCCAAACAGGCTTTACACCAGATGAATGCAGGACAATGTCAGTCTTCTCCTTGCACAAGAGTGGGGCATCAATGGACCTGGGCAGTTATAGATCCATAAGCTTGACCAGCCTCTTTTGCAAGACCATGGAAAAGATTATTATGGAATTAATAAATAAGTACATAGGTGACCTACAGCTCTCTACCGAAGTTATTTTGGGTTCATTACGGACAGACCCTGCCTACTCAACCTGATTGACTACTTTTAGAAGGTTATCGCAGCAATACTTAAATGCAAATCAGATTGTATGTATTTTTGTAGCAGTGTTCAGTTCTGGGGTTTTTGTAGAAACGATATAAGAATGCATGATTTATTTATATCAGTGTATTTATGCATATGTTTATATTTGTATATAAAGAAATCATGAATTGTTTATGTATATTTACATAAGTAAAGGGAAAATGATGTCAGTTAGATGTTTGTATACAGCATGAAGGAGGGCTAATTGAAAAATTGAGGGATGGTGCATCAATTATATAATTAAATGTCTTTTAAAAATGGGTGGTGTTTGGTAAGCAAATTGTATTCCAGGAGAAGGCGAAGGCCGAGGTACCAGAATTAAAATTTTCAAACGCACAGCAGTTGGTGTTCTCATTTTGTTGTAGATAAACTCACTCAGGTATATGTAATTCCATATATAATCCATAGGATAGCAGATTGGCTCACAAACAGAACACAGGAAATCAAGTTGGGCAGCACTGTCTCCTTCAAAAGACATGTTGCTAGCTTTGTACCACAGGGTTCAGCCCTTGGACCACTCCATTCTGGTATTTACTTCTCAGAGGTCAAAGCAAATGCTAAGGGTTTATGACTGACAAAATGTGCATATGACTGTAAACTTAATGCTATCATAAACTCCCAAGAAGACTCCAAAATCCTCTAAGATGGCCTTTCTGAAGAGAATAGCTGATGTGCAAGCCATGGGCTAAAACTAATTGGCAACAAATATATAACAATACATATTCGATGAGCATGACTTCCCAGACACAGACAACACAGCCCTGAAAGTTGATCCCATAGTCAGGGATCTGGGAACCTATGGCAGCAATGGACTAACCTGCTATTGTAAGGAAGTCTTTTCATTGCACAGCTCATTTCTGAGGTTTTGGATGAGATGGTAAATCAAGGTCCCATCTGCTTGATTTGGTGGTAGCTCAAGTGGATATAAACGATCCCATGGCACCCATCGAAAAGAGTGGGGAAAGTTACCCAATGTCATAG
The DNA here is from genome assembly GCF_019279795.1 of Protopterus annectens. Lineage (NCBI taxonomy): Eukaryota > Metazoa > Chordata > Ceratodontiformes > Protopteridae > Protopterus > Protopterus annectens. The sequence goes on along the minus strand of NC_056747.1, from coordinate 311,991,119 downwards.
CCAAATTTCCCCTAGTATTATAAATACCACCTCGGATCTCTCCTGAAAAGAAGCCACTAGCCTACTGGAACTAACACAGTAAAAGATAAATAAATAAACAAATTAAAAAGTATGGGGTCCAGGTGCAGGGATGTAATCAATTCAAGTACTCTGATCTCATCAAGTCTGTTACTGAATATAATTCCTGTTTTGGTATGTACATGTTCAAACGCTTCTCACAACTTGAATGAACACTAAAAAAAATGGGCCTAAACCATGAAAATTATGAAGACTATCTTAATGCCTTATACCTCTTCTCTATAGCTTACAGGCTTCTGAGAGGTGACCTCTACCTGACATGTAAAGTCTTAACAGACCATATATGCTGTCAGATCTGTTACACACTTGCAAGTCCAATGGTAGCATTAATACCCACTCAAGGGATCTCCATGTATTTTGCAGCATAAATAGGACATGGAGAGATAGGTATGTATCACAGAGAATGCTGCTTCTATGGGACTTTGTTCCACCCCACATAAATCAAAGTACTTCTCTTACTCTATTCAAATGTAATTTGGACAGATGGATTGGAACCAGCAAATTCACTTCCGGGTTAGTTCCCATGTCCCTCATGAATAAGGGCAACAAGTAAATATCCTGACATATACCTTTTCTACCCACCTCCTGGTTATTTATACACAAAACGGATTGAAGACTACCATAGGAATATAACGCTAGCCTTCCTAAGATTTTCACAGATCAAGAGCCTAGCTAGTACCTATGAACCTAGATAGTCAGGTTTAAAAACAGTTATGACTTTTGATGAGAAAAGAGTCTGTGAGTTTGTTACAATGGATTAAAAATATGTACCATTAGACACAATGCCCTCCAGCAATGCTGGATTTGTTTCTTAAAGCCACAGTTTGCATATTGTGAAAGTGTCAGCAAATTGCTTAGCTAGGCATTGATTCCTGATTGCCCCTGAAAAAGTGAATGCATGTCTAATGTGCTTATCTGCCAGTTAACAAGTATTTTTTTAGTCCTAAGAGACACTCAGTCCTTGTGAAAGAGAAAAAATAATTTTCTATATACAAGGGTCTACATATAGACATACTTAAGACAGAAGACCCCCTCCCACCCATTAGAAATGCAAGAATCACAGTTATAACCCCTGACATAGGAGACATTTTACTGTGGTTCAACCTCTCAAACAGCAAATTCTGACGCTCACTATAACATAACAAAATCATTTTTATTTGTGGAAAATGGGGAGAAATGGCTTCACTTCTCCCTTTAATCTCCCTACAGCCTTAACTGCAGTGATGGGAGTAATATATTACAATATGTACTTAATATATTACATATAATATAATACAATAAATTACTGTAATATATTAGTTTCTAGTAACTAGTAATATAACTAGTTACTTTTTCAAAATAGTAACTAGTAATAGTAATATATTACTTTTTTAAATTTTATTTATTTTTTTATTTTACATTTGTTGACCGGGATAGTCCAACTGGAGCCATGTCCATTTTCAGTGGAGGCCCGGGGAGATAAGCTCCAATTTATCAGATACAATAATACAAGTAAAACAAGAGTACATAAGTATTATTACCAATGAATACATAGACAGACATGAGATACCCCTGGTTCTAGTCAGGAGAAAAATTAACAATAAATAGTTAGTTGGGTTATTCACATTCATATTGAAAGTTACCCGGGCTTGTTGCAGTGGCAAAGCCAGTTAAATGACATATGATGTTTGAGTTTAGTTTTAAATTGTCTTAGGGAGGAGAGCAAAGTAATATCACCTGGAAGTAAGTTCCAAGCTCTGCCTGCAGCGTTAGCAAAGAGGGCATCTCCAGCAGTGTTGTTGATTTTGATTGTCTGAATTAGAAGTTTGTTCGAGGATCGAAGCAGTCTTGGATTGTTGTGGGGGATGATAATATTTTGAAGGGCAGGTGTGTTATCTGGGTTATAGAGGATTTTGTTAGCCATGATCAGCAGGTTATATTGTATGAGACTGGGAAGTTCTAGCCACCCAAGCTGTTTTAGATTGATGTAGTGGTGTGTTTTAAAAGGCATTCCAGTGGCAAACCTGGCAATATGATTGTAACAGGTTGACAGTCTATTTAGTACAGATTTGTTTAAATTGGAGAGAAGGGGGGAGGTGTATAAAAGTGTTGAGAGTAGATGAGAGCGAGCTATAGCCATCTTAGCTGGAGGGGTTAGGAAGGCTTTTATTCTATACAGTGACCCAAGTTTTTTATTGATGTTCTTGATTGTTTGATTTACATGTAGGTCAAACTTTAGGTTATTGTCAATAATGACACCTAGTAATTTTGTAGAGGGGTCAGGGGAAATTATTGTCCCATCTTTTGCATTTATGGTAAAGGTGAAGGCGGCAGACCTATGAGTTGGAGAGAATAACAGCATTTTAGTTTTTTTGGGATTTAGTAACAATCTACGTTCAGAGAGCCAATTTTCTATGGTATTAAAGGTGGACTGGGTAGCGACCCTCAGGTCTGTGGGAGAAGTAGCTGAGCAAATCAGGGTGGAGTCATCGGCATATTGGATACAGCTGACATTTGGTATGACTGTATACAAGTCATTAATAAAGATGGAAAACAGTAGGGGCCCTAATATGGAGCCTTGTGGTACCCCAAGGGTGTTTGGTAATAGATTAAAGAGCTTGTTCTGCCATAGGACAGCCTGTTGTCTTCCATTTAGGTAGGATGTAAACCAAAGAAGGGCATTAGTATCAAGGTGGAAAATTTGCAAGGTGTGGACCAGAAGTTGGTGGTCAACCATGTCAAATGCCTTGGAAAGATCCAAGAATAGGGCAGAGGATATGTGATTATTGTTACGGTTATTGTTTATGGTATTGGTAAAAGCCATTAACGCTGAGGTTGTGCTATGGTGTGGACGAAAACCATACTGGGTATCCGCCATGAGATGATTTTGGATTAGGTGATGCATAAATTGTTTTTGTATACATTTCTCCATAATCTTTGCAAGTGGAGAAAGTATAGCTATAGGTCTATAATTGGAGAATTCCATAGAGGAACCTCCTTTATGTAGTGGGATTATGTAGGATGTTTTCCAGATGGTGGGAATGCTAGCTTCTGCTATGGTACGATGGATTAGTATCAATATTGGATAGGCAATGGCATCAGCTGGTTTTTGAAGGTACTCAGCGGGGAGCTGGTCAGCGGAGAGTGTGGTAGGTTTTAATTTTTTGATCATGTTACGGATAAGAGATGTGGACACTGGTTGGAAGGAGAATGAGAGTTGGTTTTTAGAGGTAGAAGTATCAGGGGCAGGGGAGCTAAAAGGTAATTGTTTAGCTAGAGCTTAAATTGTTTCGGTAAAGAAATGGTTAAAACTCTCAGAGACCTCCTCTGGGGATTTATCAATGGTGGCAGCAGGGATAGGTGTAGATGTTTTACCAGGGCGGAGTAGATTGTTCAGCCCTGCCCAGAACTTCTGAGGATTGTCCTTGTCGGTTGTCTGTAAATTGCAGTAGTATTGTTTTTTGTCCTGTAGAATAAATTTTTTTTGTTTCATTCCTAGCATACCTATATTTTACAAGATCATGAGGGTCTTTTGTGGAACGCCATTGAGCCCATAGTTTGTTTCTGCTGGTAATTTTTTGTCTTGTCTCTTTAGATAGCCATGGTGCAGTTCTTGCTTTTGTACGTTTTGAGCGGGCAGGTGCATGTAGATCAAGAATTCCAAGAAATTTGTTGTTAAAATAGGCAACTGCCTCCTCTAAGGGTAGGTGTTTTAGCATGGACCAATTGCAAGAGCCAAGTTCCAGTTGGAATTTGTCAGGGTCAAAGTTTCTTTTGCTCCTGACTTTTCTGAGTAGGGGTTGTTGTGGGGTAATGGATTTATCCTTAACTATGTAAGTGAGAAGATGGTCACTTAGGTCATCGGGGAGGGTACCAGCAGTGTACAGTTGGGGATTACTATTTACTATAACTTATATAAGTTATATATTATAACTAGTAACTTAAATGTACATTACTTTTCAGTTACTTTTGCTTAAACCAGTGGTTCTCATTGTGGGTGATATCACTCCCTAAGGAGTGATGGAAAACTTTTGGGGGCCCTATATAGTATGGATAGTAATTAATCAGATGTTAGGAAATAATAGAGACTTTGAAGTGGCAATTTAGATACAACTCATAGCACGTAGCATTCATAATAGATCATTAGAGTTAGTCTGGGGCAAAATTTGCTTAATTATTTTAGCACTGCAAGGAGGTGAAAGCTAATGATGACCAGACTCTGACTCTCCCCAGTACTATGGGACTCTCACCCAGTAAAACGCCCCCTAACACTGGTATAACTCTAGCCTACTAGAGATCATATCCTTACCTTGCCATATAATGAATGGCATTGGTTCTCCATACCACTGTCAATTGGAATCAAACTCATCACTCATCAGTTTAATACCCAGCACCCCAGCCCACTGCACCAAGCAGGACTCTTCAGGTGGATCTATGATCAACCAACTTTTGTCTTGATACTTTTTTGCTACATCCCATTTACATTTTTTGGGGGGTTTCAGGTGTTAGTTGCTGAAAATAGACAAAATGTGATAAGTTTTTGTAGGTCTTGTGCTGCTGGCAAGTTTGGTTTAATTTTTATTTGTAACTCTCTAGCTATAAAGACTAATCTTCTTCTCCTTTTGGCTGTGCCCATTATAGATCACCACAGTGGATCATCAGTCTGCAGAATAAGTGGTAGTAGAGTTTTACGTTGTCAAGTTGCCTGTCCAGCACCCAACCTTCCTCAGAAGGCACACGCATGCACACACTCACACCTAGGGCCAATTTAGAATGTCTAATCCACCTGCAGCATGTCTTGGGAATGTGAGAAGAAACCAGAACATCCTGAGGAAACCCACGCGAACAAAGGGAGTGTAGATCAGTGTGTGTGTTGTACCTTTAAAGTCACTGTAGTTCATGGGCACGTGCATATAAGTACTGAGCACGTGCAAGCAGAGTGCCATTTTGTGTAAGCAGCTGGAGTGAAAGCATGTATGTGTGTAGTAGTCAGTCAGTTAGCTAGTTTGTTTAAGTTTTATGTTCCACTCATCCATCCTGATGTGTTTGTGTGTACTAAACATCTTAAATGAACACGCAAGCCTCATCATCTTAAATACACAAGATGATCGACATGGTGTCAGAATGGGACCCGAAGTCAAAACTTCTTAAAACCATGAGGCACATAGTCAGAAATGGAGGAATATACAGGAGTGGCTCAAACAACTTGAAAACAACTCATAAACAAGTCAGAAAATAATTCCAGGTACTTAAACTCAATTAAATGATTTTTCCCTCAATGAATATGAAGCGAAGCATTCAAAACATTCAAAACAAATTACTGAATAAACGAAATGTTCGAAATTGTGACATGCTGATAAAAGTACTTGAAATAATTATGAAAACATTTGAAACAATATCTGAATCATATAAAATGTTTGCAAAAGAGAAAACTGTATTTTTTCACAATGTACTACTTTTTTGCATTAACTAAAGCTATTCAAAGTGTTTAAAGTGTGCAAAGTGTTGGCAGTATGTGCAGTATTACAGTATAGCCTTTTCAAAGAATACAGTTATTTCAAAGGGTCTGTTGTGCAGTTGAATATAATTATAAGTACCTGGTGTGTGTTTGACACTGATTTGGCATGGCATAGGGATTTAGCAGACCTGGTCCGCTTGTGTTTGATAGTAATATTGTTGACAATTGGAGAGTGTTTGAGCAAGAATATAATATCTTCATACAGGTTGCTTTTTCTGATAAAGACGCACATACACAAGCATTTATTTTGCTGGTTCAGAAGCCATTGAGAGAGAATGTTCATTTGTGTATGCACCTGCTGTTTATGCAGAGGAGGGGGAAGACCACAATACTGTGGTACAGGCTGAAACGTGGGAAGACTCTGAGTGCTTAAAATGTAAATTTAGCAAAATGTGCAACCCTCAAACAAATATTACAATGGAAAGGCACATATTTTACATAAGAAATCAATAGCCTGGTGAAACTTTTGTAGCATATATAACTGACTTGAGAAACAAGGCAAAAATGTCCAGATTTGGTGATATGAGAGATGAGTTGATAAAAGACAGGCTTGGGTGTGGTGTTAATAATGATGCATTGAGAAAGATTTTTCTTCGAGATAGTGATTTAATGTTGAGTGAAGCCACTGAGCTTTGTCAAATATATGAGCTTACAGAAAAGTACACAGATATGTTTACGAATGGGAAGAGCATGCTTGCAGCTTCTTCTAGCATGAATGTTGATAGTATGCAGCACGAGGTTAAGAGGTATAGAGCAAAGGATGTGGCTCCCACAATGAAACCCAGGGAAGCTTTAATAAAACCCAGGGCACACGCAGCAAAACCAAGGAGTGATTTAGCAAAACCCATGGTAAACCTCATAGTCAACTGTTGTTATTGTGGAGGCAGTCAAGAACTTAAATGAGAAAAGTGCTTAGCTTTTGGTCAGCAATGCCACAAATGTAAAAAGTGGAATCATTTCAGAAAGCTTTGTAAATTTAAAGAGTCATATTCTTAAGAGAGACCATTCCAAGAAGCAAGTTGATCAATTAGAAAGCTGCAACCCTACTTTTTATGTTGATGGTTTTCTCTGTGCTTGAGGAAAAGAGAGAAGTATTTTGTACTGTACTGATTAATGGGAGACCTGTAGAAATCAAAGTTGATACTGGTTCATAGTACGATGTTATATCAGCAGAAATGTTTGCTAAGGTAAAAGCTGGTGAAAAACTTGATTTGGCAAAGTGTGCAAAGCTTGTTGCTTATGGTGATGAAGAGATTCAAACCGAAGGCTTAGTAGTGCTTTCATGCTATTCTGCTGGAACAGCCATGAACTGCAATTTTATGCAGTCAAAAAACACTTGCAATTATAGTGAGGCCTCAAAGATAGTTTGAAAATGGGACTGATTTCATTTAATAAGGAAGTCCACCATGTAAGCATCAACAACAATGAAGGTTTCACACAGAATATTTTTTCTGAATATGCTGATATTTTCAAAGATCAATTCGGCGAACTCCCACTTGTATACTCCATGAAGTTAGACCACAAGGTAAGCCAAGTTGTCAGACCAGCATGGGAGGTTCCAGTAGCAATGCAGGGCAAAGTAAAAGCAGAGTTAGACAGAATGGTGCATTTAGGAGTAATTTGTCCAGCAGAAGAAACAACTGAATGGGTATCCTCCATGGTGGTAAATCATACAAAAAGTACAGATGACATTTGGATATGTATTGATCCAAGAGATTTGAACAAAACACTGAAACAATGTGTACAGCTGAAAAAGTTGCTGCTGTCATGTCAAATGCCACTGTTTTTTCTTTCTTAGATGCAAAAAGTTCATTTTGGCTGATTTTACTTGATCGAAAATCTTCCTTGCTAACCACTTTCAGTACACCATTTGGAAGGTACAGATTTTTGAGAATGCCATTTGGGATAAATTCTGCCAGTGAAGTCTTCCAACATGCAATGGAGCAATTTTTTTTCTGGTTATCAATGTGCTGTTGTAGTAGATAATATTCTTGTAGGAGGCAATGGTGAAGTCGAACATGATAGAACACTCAGGAAAGTTCTAGATTATGCTCATGAAGTAAATCTTAAACTGAATTCTCAGAAATGTAAATTTAGGTTAAAAGAAGTTACTTATGTGGGTCATTTGTTTGCCAGTTCCAGCTTATGACCAGATCCATCCAAGCAAGCTGCAATTCTTGAGATGCCAGCTCCAGACAATGCCACATCTTTCTTGGCATGGTCAACTATTTAGGCAAGTTCATTCCTGGTTTAAGTAAGCTTTCAGCACTGCAGACATGCAAAAATGTAACTTGGTCCTGGTTGGAACAACACCAAAGAGCATCTGATGTCCTGAAACAGAAAATTGCCAGTCCACCCACTTTGAGATATTATGATGTTCACATACCTGTAACTCTTTCCTGTGATGCTTCAAAATATGGTTTTGGTGCAGTAATTCTTCAAGATGGTAGACCAGTAGCATATGCATCTACTCTAGCTCAAACTGAGATGCAGTATGTGCAAATTGAAAAAGAGCTTTTGGCAATAGTATTTGCATGTTCAAAGTTCAGTGATTATATTTATGGCCGACCTATCCAGATTGAGACTGATCACCAACCTCTGGTTACTATTTTAAGAAGACCATTGCCCACAGCTCCAACTAGATTGCAATGCATGATGTTAAAAATTGCAAAACTACAATTTCAATATAGTTTATACAAAAGGCAAACCTCTTTATCTTGTTGATACTTTATCCAGTTTGCCCAGGCAAACCACTGATTAGCATGACAATGACAAAGCTGATTTTGAAGTTACGGAAGTGAGAAATTTTTCTTCTGCACATCTTGATGAGCTTAGAAATCACACAGACTCCGATCCAGTTCTCCAGAATCTGAACCATTTTATCAGTCATGGATGGACAGCGAACCAACCTTGTTTACCACTAGATGTAGAGCAGTATTTTCCTTATACAGATTTGATTTTGATGGAAGATGGTATCATCATAAAAGGTCCAAAAGTGGTAATTCCAAAATCCTTGCAACAAGTCAGCAGTTCAAAAGATTTGTGAGACATGGGACTTTGTTCATGTTACTAGTAGTTCTAAATATCTACAATCTAATGGCTTGACTACATGTGCAGTTCAAAGTGTGAAACAGTTGTTGGAGAAATCCAAAAGAGACAAAACCAATATTTTTCTCAATTCACTTAATCACAGAAACATTCCTTGAGACAATTTACTTGCTTCACCTGCTCAAAGAATGATATCAAGACAAACCAGAACTACACTAGTAAGAATTTGCTGATTCCAAGTGCTAAAAACAACAAAGCAATAAAAGCTCAACTTATGAAAAAGTATAAAGCATGTGTCACAGTGTCCTTGCCAGTGTTACAGCATCTTGTCTGTAACTGAGACTTTAATTCTCAGAGTATGCTATCGAATGTTCCTGTTCCAGAGAAGAATTCATCTTCTGTTCCTGAAAGGGTCCCTGAAGTTCCTAATGAAGACCATTCCCCAGTAACTGTCCCTGTTGCTAAACCCGGTGCTGATTATTATATAATGAGGTCAGGTCATATCTCAAGACCTAATCCTAAATATACGGCAACCTGGACATGATCGTTATTGTTTATGTGTTTATATAATTTGCATGCATGTCTGATTGTCATTTTTCATTTGCATGACAAAATTATCAAAGAGGGAGGCTGTAGAGCACAGTGTGTTTGTTGTACCTTTAAAGCCACCGTAGTTTGTGGGGACGTGCATATAAGTACTGAGCACATGCAAGCCGAGTGCCATTTTGTGTAAGTACCCAGAGTTAAAGCATGTATGTGTGTAGCCGTCAGTCAGTTAGCTAGTTCATTTACATTTTATGTTCCAGTCATCCATCCTGATGTGTTTGTGTGTAATAAACACCCAAGCCTCATTGTCTTATTTGAATACACAAAACAAGCAACAGGAAGGACATGCAGACTCTGCACAGAAGGCACCTTAGCTGAAAATTGCACCAGAGACCCAGTTGCTGTGACGTGACAATGGGTAACCACTGCACCACTGTGCCACCCAGCTATAAAGAATAATCTGCTGGAGTTTTTCAACTGTTAAATGCTATTCATCATCATTGCAACATTGTGCATAAAACTTCAATAATACACTTATATGCATGTGCTTACTTGTGTGAGTAAATCTCAATATTGTAATTGAGAAATTATACTTATGTAAAAGTAATGCGTTACTTTAGTTAATAACTAGTAATAGTAATATATTACTTTTTTAGAAAAGTAATAAGTAATAGTAATATATTACTTTCACTGAAACGTAACTAGTAATAGTAAATTATTACTTTTATAAGTAACTAGCACAACACTGGATCTGGCATTGATTATTCCCAATGTGATACGATGGACTTCCACTTTCTATGCAATGGCGAGAATTTACCTCATTGCAATTCGGGGTGAAGGCTTGCTGAATGAGACATGTGAACAGATGAGAATTGCCATCTTCAGACCTGCAGAAATTACCTTTGTTACTGAGTTTGTGCAAGCAATGCATCCCCTTTCAATGGCTCTGGACATCCTGCAGTCAGAGCTGAAAAGCATCATGAGAGTCCTGATCTCCACCATTACATGCCTGCAAAACAAGTTGTACAAAGTCAGGCAGTCTGTGATGCTTATTGTGCCGCTACTTGATGCTCTTCTTAAAGGCACTGAGGTTTGGTTCAATCACCTTCTGGAGCGTGAAGAGCTCATTCTGGCTAGCATAGTGCATCCACATTTCCATTTGCGATGGATGGACAGAGAAAAGCAGAAAATCAGAGGCAAGAAACTGGATGAACCTGCACGTGGGTCATCTGAAGCTTCTGCATTAACTGCCGAAGACAGCTTCTTCAGTTTTAGAGAGTCAGTGCCAACCAATGTCAGCATATCTTCTCAGATGGACATGTATCTGGCTGACCCTTCCAGAGAAATATCTTCTCTCAACAGGTACCCTAGATTCAAGAAGTTATTTGTGAACACTAATACAGCTCTGCCAACTAGTGCACCCAATGCCTGTTCAGTCTCTGTGGACAAGTGCTGACTGCAAGAAGAAATAGACTCACTGACGAACACTTTGAAAAGTTGCATCTTCTTTGAGCCAACAAAAATGTGTAGTCATTGTGAATAGTTACACAAAGTGATATTTTGGTTGACTTTGTTGTGTTAACAGTCTTGTTAGACCTATATGACATTTTATGTAAACATTTTTGTGTCCTCAGCATTAGTTTTAGCAGATTAGCCTAACGTACGTTGTTGAAAAATTGATGGGTTGTAACTGGTTATGGGTCTTGTGTTGTTGTCTGTGTGTACTTTGGTTTAAGTATTAAATTGTGACTCTCTGACTATAAAGACTAGTCTGCGGGGCTTTGTAAACTGTAAAATGCCGTTCATCATTATTGTAACTCTGAGCCCTCAACTTTTATACACTTGTATTTATGTGCAGTAAGCACGTATTCCTCACACATAAGTACTGTGTGAGTAAATCTGAATATGAGAATTGATAAAATATACTTATGTAAAAGTAACTCAACAGTAACTAGTTACTCTAGTTAATAACTAGTAATAGTGATATATCACTTTTCTAAAAAAGTAATAATAATAATATATTATTTTCACTTAAAGTAACTAATAATAGTAACTTATTACTTTTATAAGTAACTAGTACGACACTGCTTAACTGTATATACCGACTCTGAAGTCACTGAACTCCTGACTAGAAAGAATACCCTGAGACACCACAACCTCAGACCTAGTAGATGCATCCCCACATTCATGCTCATCATTCTGCTATTTGAGGATTGTAGTCAGAATCCTCAGAATTTTACCTGGTCCTTCAGAAGCCAGATATCTAAATAAACACAAGAAGATATTTTTTTCCTGGAAGGCCTCCACCTGAATTGCTAGCATGCTTATAAACTTTGTGAGCCCACTGATCAGGCCAAATGTCAAAACTTTGTTCTGAAAATGATATCCACTCAATGCAAGTTGTAAGATCATCATTAGTTTATTCAATGTGCGTATATCCAAAAAGACAGCCATCTTGTTCAGTGGAGCGATTCAGACACCCTGCTGTAATAAGGTCATGACCCTTGGAGAGCTTTTATCTGGCATTTGATATATTGTCTGTGCATTCCAAGATGTGAAAAGAGTCATCCTCATTAGAAAAACAAATCCTTTGCTTTTGTCTGAAGGAGAAATACACAATATGACCCCTCTGTGGGTGAAGTTTGTGCTACTCCAAGAACATTGTAGAGTCCAGCTGGTCTGCGAGAAGAGCTTGTTTTTTGGACAGCATCTAATAATTTCAATATGTAGCCACTGCTGGTCATATCTAATACTCACAGGTCTATGGTGATCGTAATCCAAACTGGAGTAAAACTCGAGTTATTTTCCGACAGAATGTGCTGCATGACAGTGCTGTGAAACTATCAACGGTCTCATCATTTTAGGAGACTTAGCTAGTGAAACCAGGAGAAGCAGTGACACTTCCTTACACTTGAGAGGCCTTCCTCATTACATTATGGGCTTCTGTTTCATGAGAAGTTAGTCTGCCCTCAAAGAAAAGGGAGCAAGGGGACATTATAAAGACCCTTCAAGGTTGTCAATGCTTCTTTATCTTCTGGAAGTTTTCAACTTGGTCTGAGGCTAACTATCAAAATGGACCTTACCCAGGAATGCTACATCCAGAATAGTCTGTTTAAGATTGTCCTTGAAGGAAAACATCCTGAGCCAGTTCATCTACTGCAGGAAATAACTGACACCACTGTCCTGGTCACAGCAGCAACACAGTTAAAAAATTCACAGTAGCCTATCAAGGAAGACTTTTGAAGATATTCCCAAAACCGAGCTTCAGGGAAGTCTTCCAGATGCTTAAGATTCAGCTTCATAAGGGAAGACTATAACTAGGGCAGGTGGAGCAGATAATTAAGAGACCAAAGTCCCACAGTGGGAGAGGAGAACACACTCTTGTCCTCCTTGTCATAAACTTTGGATTCCTTATCAAGCAGCAAGATTTTATGTTCTCTAAAATATATGCTGTGTCGATAAAAAAATAAATAAATAAATCATGAAAGAATCTGCCCTAGCATTCTTGGTCAGGATGTCACTCTACTCTGCCAGAAATTTTCAGAAGGCCTCCACCTTACAAGGAGTAGAAGAAGATAAAATCTTGATACTTCCAGGCTGTAAAAGTTGCTACCTTAAAGACAGGTTCATTTTATCGCAAATATCAGTAACAACTCAGTTCTTACTGGGCTTCACAAACTTGAAGCTCTTCATGAAGTAGGGGGTCATCTGAAGGGCAGCTATAGGAAGTTAGTGATGATACATCCAATGGTTTGATAACCACTTGTACCCTAAAAGGAAGAACAAAGTATGATGCATCCAGTGGTTTAATAATCACTTTTACCCTAAAAGGAAGAACAAAGTATGTCATTTAGAGATATAAAAATGTGAGTATGAGAAAAACTCTGTGTGTGTGTGTGTGTGTGTGTGTGTGTGTGTGTGTGTGTGTGTGTGTGTGTGTGTGTGTGTGTGTGTGTGTGCATGCTTGCGTGTGTGCGCGCGTGCGTGTGTGTGTGTGTGTGTGTGTGTGTGTGTGTGTGTGTGTGTGTGTGTGTATGTGTGTCTGAAACTTTAAACAACAAGGCTGATGACCTACAACAAAAGAGAAAATCCTTCCAGAATGATACATTACAGTAGTTCTCATTATTCATTTATGTCAGAAAACAGCCTACTTTACTTGAAGTTATCTAGAGAATACACAATATAATACATGATGTGAAAAATAAATCACAATAAACAGAGATGAGATGGAAGATCAGTGAAAAGAAAGAAAGAATGAATATTAAAAGTCGTATAATTCATTAGTCTGTCTTAGTGAGATAAATGTTTTGGTTAAAGACTATGTAGTAATAATAATAATAATAAATAATAACAGCAATGCTCACGTCAAAGTATTGTTATGGCAAACAATGGCACTGCTAGGAGAAATGCATGCTAACTAGGAGCATGTGGATGCAACTAATTTGGAAATGCGTGTATGAGTAAAGAAAAGATATGACCATCTCATCATACGATGCTAAATGAAATATGTTAGTATACTATACGAAACGGTGTGCTGGTCAAAAGAGAGGAACAAATGAAAGAAACGAATGAGAGATGAATAAGTGTCCTGGAATCAGAGTACTTATATTTCTTATATGTTGTCAGCATGATGTTGCAGCTCACTCTTTTGAAGAAAGGTAATAGTGAAGACGCAATTTTATATTAAACTGTTGAATATTAGGGCCTTTGTAATTGTCATGCTTACAGTTCCATATATTCCTAGAGATCTTTCTCAGCCAACAAAGATCCCCTTGTTACCATCTTTGTTTAAGATATTTTTTGCTGAAGTTACCTACTTTACATTTCCTGTATCTGACTTACATGACCTTTCAACTTGTCATAGATTGATTTACATTGTGCATTCTCCCGCCTTCCCTTAGCAACCAGTCTGATTGGGCTTTCCTGTAAAACTACACATCTATCACAGCAGCACTAGACATATTTTTATCATCATTTTTTCTAAAGGCTATCCATGCCACAGTTTCTTAATGAAATCAATGTCAGCAACCATTAGTCCTTCAGGACTTGGGAGCACCAGAATCTAAAGAGTACAGAGATGCCTCTACATATGCATTGTAGTATAATCTGTTAATATAGTGGTTACAGTGATAGGTGCCTTTCACATCCCCATGTACCATCTGAAGCCTGATCTCATTTTTTGTTCTGTGCAGACTTGTTTGTTATGCTCTGTATGCTGTATGGCTTGAGGTAGCTGTCTGTCAGCGTATAATGTTACCATGTATTGGTTTTAAATGCCTTTTCTGCTACTAAGGCTCTCTGATTTGGATACATTCAATGTTATAGCTCAGCTGGTGATGTCTTATAGATGGTATGTTGAAAATTTGTACCTAAAGCACTAAGTTCTGGCAGATTTATGGGTATTTATTGAAAACAATATTTAAAAAACTCTATTTTCATACTATATCTTTTTCCATTTTAACTAATTGCTGTTCCAGGTTAGAACTTTGTAACTATATGGGGTTTTGGTAAGAAATGTTCAGGGAACAATTCCAAGATGGTGGCTGTAATGTAAGCAGATAAAAATAGAGCTCTGGGCAGAGAACACAGTTAAAAACACAAAAGCCTGCAAACATAGGTTCATAGGTTAGTACTAAGCTAACTGCTCTTGCGAGCCATTTTAAGCCTAGCCAATTATCCCTTGTGAGACTCAAACCCTACACCTTGTGCTTGCAACGGAAACACCTTAACTATTAGGCCACCCTCCCAGTTGTACTTTGTTAGCAAAAATTGTTAGCTGAAGTGTCTATGATATCTAGAAGGCAAACAAAAAGGAGAAAATGTGAAGTAAAAAGGAGAGCAACTGTGAGAATTCAGAGTGAGACTTAAGGCCATGTCGTGGAACAGGCATGGAAAAAGCAGATGGTAATTGAAACTTGAAGGAGGAAACTCTATAGTTATCCCAGGGACAAAATGAAAAATGCATCCTGACATTTTCAAGAGAAGTGGTTCTCTGTTGGAATATATAGAAACAATAGAAGGATACAGGAAATAAATATTTTGACCAGGTACTCAGAGGAAATAGCTGGTATTTAAACTGCTGGAAAGGAGATGAGCAAAAACATGGAGCAGCATTTAAATATGAGCAAATGGTCAAAAACTGGCATAACCTGAGGGCAGATCACACACTGACAATTTGAGATGTACAGTAGTACCAGAACAAATTAAAGGAAATAATTTTAAAGACTTTATGGTTTCCATACAATGACCTTGCTGTACCGCACCATTCACCCCCCAGTTCGGTTCCTTTTTGAAATGTCAGCAATTGAAATGCTGACTGATGACAGGCTGAAAAAAAAATTCTGAAAACCCAGAAGAACAGAGAGACTCTCAGATATCACGCTTTTCCTTTAAACCTCTTTTTTGAAGGAAGACATGTCCCTCGCCCCCTGATCTTACACCTTACCTTGGAGAAAAGATAATATTTCAGGAAAGGGCCATCTCAGACTTGCTACATGCAAGTCCATTTTTTCAATCATTCAGTCTCTGTGTTTTAGTACTTGCTGTAGCAGGTCCTGACATTTCAAACGACTGCCCCCAATTCTACCTGTACAGCAGAGGGCTACCATTGTGGTGTCTGTGCAATCACGTTTGGACAGCTCTGTGACATCTTGAGTCTGAACCGGAGTCATCCATTGCAGTGAGCCATTTCCAGGAATATATTTTTAATATTTTATTTTTTCACTAAATAATACCCTTTCAAGACATCTTTCACTGCACAAAATATTTGCCTGCAATACTCCAGGACTGAATAATATTGAAAACTGTAAAATATGTTTCTCAGTTGTTTTTATTGAAAATATTAACAACAAAACATTAATATATGATAATAGATATATTATAAACAAACATACATATCTAAAAGAACAATAATAAACAGCAACTAAGATAACTATTTACAATGGTGTCTACTGTAAAACAAAGCCTTTTAAACAGAAAAATAAATGAGGTAAGAGTAGTTGTTAAGTTATTTTTTAAAGTCTGTTTATCCAACAGTTCTTTGAATTTCAGCCATATATTATATGAAGAGGTGATTCTAGATGTTCTTGTCTTGATCCTAAGTTGAAGATGACAAACTTCAGTTGCTTAGTGTACAAATTCCTTCATAGCTGGAGTAGTCTGATTCTGCCAGTTCTTGTGATGACTATTCTTGCTAATGTTAAGATACTCCATAAAAGAGGGTATTTTGTTTTCATGACACAAGTGGGAATATATGTATTAAATAAAATAAGAGGTTTGGTCAGCATAAATGTATCATTAAAAACAGACTGTAAGGGAGAATTAATAGTATCCCAATATGTTTTAAGCTTTATACAATCATAAAACATATGCTGCCAGTCAGCTTTAACATTTAGTTTACATCTCCAGCATCCTATGTCTTCATTATACATCAATTCAGCTTTATGTGGTGTGATAAAGGTGATATGCAAGAACTTCCAAGAGACTATCCTCCATCTTATTGATGAATTAGTTTGTTTTGAAAATTGGGGTATTAGTTTTTTATCATCTTTGCTTGGGGAGTTAATAAGTCTAAAATAATCCCAATAGCTTTCTCTGTGGTATACCGTTGATTCCTTAAGTACCTTTTATATTTTAGATAAAAGGTCCCTTTCCAATTAATTCTGGTGTATTAGAATAATGAGTAAATCAATGAATGTGGGGAAAGAATTTCTAGCTATTGGTTGCATTAGATTAATCTTATCTTCAACCAATTGTCTATAATTTTGAATTTCTAAGCATATGTCTTTGTTTAACTCAAACTTATTAACGACATGGTCAACTTATGTCTTTAAATGTAGTCATGTTGTTAAATTTATTTATCTACTTATTTTGCATTTGTTGACAGGGATAGTCCGACTGAATACTTGTCTATTTTTAGTGGAGGCCCGGGGAGAAAACCTCCATACATACATATAGAAAAACTGTTACATTAAAGAAATTAAAACATTGTTACAGATACAGCACATAGGATAAAAGTCATTCATTCTGTCATATATAAATCTGATTTGTTATAGAGTTACAATTAGGAAGCAATGCAGGGGTGGACAAAAGACCTCTTTAGCACATGTTTATATTGCCAGAGTTAGTCAGGATTAGAGGCAAGGACATACTCATTGCCTGTTAAAGTACTGTTTTAGATTTTTTTTTAATTGGGTTAGAACGGGTTCTGAAGTAAGCTCAGCAGGAAGTGAGTTCCATATTTTAACAACAGAGTTGGCATATAGAGAGTCCCAGATGAGTTGTTGCTTTTGAGGGTTTGGACTAGTAATTTGTTGGATGAGTGAAGTGTCTTGAGGTTGCTGTATGGGGTGATAATTTTTGTAAGTACGGGTGTGTTTTCAGGTTGGTAGAGAATTTTATGTGCTACTATTAGCTGATTGTACTGAAGTTGGATAGGCAATTGTAGCCACCCTAGATTCTTTAGATTCAGACAGTGGTGTGTTCTGTATGCTGCTCCAGTGGCAAATCTAGCAATATGATTAAAGCAGCTAGAGAGTTTATTAAGGTCAGAATTACTCAAATTCGTGAAGAGAAGGGATGCATAAAGGAGGGTGGAAAGTAGATCTGTACAGGCAAGTACCGTCCTAGCTATTGGAGTGAGGAAAGGTTTGATCTTGTATAGTGAGCCGAGTTTTTTGTTAACTTTTTTAATAGTTTGATTAATATGTGCATCAAACTTGAGGTTATTATCAACTGTTACACCTAAGAGTTTGGTACAGAGATCTGGGACAATGACAGCGCCATTGTTAAATTTTATAGTAAAGGTTGGAGCGGAGGCTTTACGAGTGGGGGAGAAAAGCAGTAGCTTTGTTTTGTTAGGATTTAATATGAGACGTTGATTACAGAGCCAGTTTTCAACAGTATTAAAAACATTTTGGGATAGAGTCTGCAGACTTAAAGGGGAGGTGGCAGAGCAGATCAAAGTGGAGTCATATACATACTGAATGCAGGTGGCTATTGGGATGACTGCGTACAGGTCATTAATAAAGATAGAAAATAATAGGGATCCTAATATAGAGCCCTGAGAGACCCAAAGGGTGATAGGTAGAAGGAAAGATGGTTTGTTCTGCCATAGTACAGCCTGTCTACCACTCAGATATGATTTGAACCATTGGATAGCCTAGGCATCTGGTGGAATAGTTTTAAGTGTGTGTATGAGTAGTTGGTGGTTGACCATGTCAAAGGCTTTGGAGAGATCAAGAAAGAGGGCAGAAGAAAGTTGATTGTTGCAAAATTAGGGTCTATATTAAATAATTGAATGTTTGAAAGTTCGACTATCATATGGTTGACACCATATGATCGAACTTTCAAAAGTTTGAATATCTAATAAAAAAATAAACTATGCTGCACCCCCCACACCATGCGCTCTTTAAATATACCAAATCCAAGATCGCACTACAGTGCAAAAAAGGGAAATCTTCCCATTCCGCACTATACGTTGATCTCCATTACAATGTTCAAGCATTCAAAAATCCAATCATATGGTGTCAGCTGTATGAGATTCCAAATTTTGAATGTTCGAACATTCAATATAGATACGTTAAATTAAATGTATTAAAGCTATTTTGAGCTTAGACAATTGGAAATACAAAGAAAAGCCATGCTTTATGTTCAGGGTTCATGAAAATAAAAATTTTAAAGAAGGTTATTAATATAATAAGAGTTAACAGGATTGTTTTTTTTTTCTGTAAAATTCTCTTTTACTAACCAATGAAATGTATTACTAGCTATTTTAGTATGCTATGATTTTGTTACATTATTGGATTTACACCAAATATCTTCCTGAATCTCTTTCCATTTGGCTTTATAATTATTATTTAACCAAGAAATTATTGTCTTAACAATTGAGGATAAGGAATATAATTCTAAATCTGGAAGACCAATACCACCCAATGCCCAATCTCTAATGTGATGGTTTAAAGCCAATCTAGGCTTATTAGGAAACCATAAAAATCTCAGAAGCAAAGAATTATACTCTTAATGCATGGAATATTTTTTTCACTATGGAAGAGAGACTCCTTAATTAAAATGATTATTCTTCCTAAAATTATATATATATAATACAATCTTTATCCTTCCAACTCATGAAAACTGCAATATTTTTAAAGAGGAGTTTAAAACATTGGTCAGCTGACTAATCATGTGATTTTTTTTAGCTATTTAAGAACGATGTGACTGAGTATTTCACAGTCTGAAGAAATACCCTAGAGAGATGAAAGTACTTGCTGTAATTTTTGCAGCGAGTCTCATGCAAAAAAATCTTTTTATCATCTTGTGGATTTAATTGCTGTGCATATTTTAAAACTGAAACTGTGATAATTAACAAATGTTTGCTCTAAAAATAAATAAATACATTTTTAGTATAGTCAATTCAAGTATCCATGTGTCAAAATGTTGTATGATGCTGCACAATTCCATTTGTAAATGTCTTTTCACAATTTTCTTAAATTGCAGTTTGGGTCAGAGTTGCACAAATTCAGTGACATAGTTTAGATGATGATAGTCTAAAGATGACATGTTGAAGATCTGAACTCAAAACATAATGTTTTGGCAGAGTAAAGGACACTTTTTTATGTTTTGTCAGCTTTCCTGTGGATCCTCATTTTTAGTACACATGGTAACATTGTTTTGTATTTTTGGACTCTATTTTTTCCATTCTGATGGTATTTTCTAGTGAAACATGACTGCAATGCTTTCTTCAGTTGCAGGTCAGAGTAAGTGGTGAGATATGAAATGGCTGTCAGCATGATTGCAAACGGTTTTGAGGAAGAAGGGCTGTGTAATTGAACTAAGATCTACATGCACGTTTTATGCACAGAAAAAGTAGTAATTGCTCAGTGTTCCTTATATGCACACTCACCCGCATCTCTCTCTCTCTCTCTCTCTTTCTCTCCCTCTAAAATATATAAATATATATATATATATATATATATATATATATATATATATATATAGAGAGAGAGAGAGCGAGAGAGAGGGAGAGAGAACAACATATATATATATATATATATATATATATATATATATATATATATATATATATATAGAGCTATAGAAAGATATACATATAGATCTGACATTCAGTTCCTTCCACTCATACTAGCCACAGAAAGATGAGCACTGTCTTCATACATTACCAATCTTTATTTTAGCAGTTGCTGTGTGACATATGCTTTCATACAGTCTGCATGTTGTAATTTGCTGTGATTGAGAACTCTGTTGCTTCTTTCTCAAGATCTGATATTATTCATCCCTTTTCTCCAATTATCTTTCTGCAATACTGCACTGAAAGCAAATGTTTTCATTTTGGACTTAAATTTTTTTTGACTGCCAATGCGCTACCACAAGCATTTCTGACCTTGTGGCCCTACTTTGCTGCCTTCTGAGTTTGTTTGCTAAACCCTGATGCCCTGTGAGACCATGGCTTCTTCAGGTCTTCTAGCAAGGTTAGCATGGGTATCTTTTCATTGTGATTACAAGAAGAACTACATCTTCAGATATATTATTCTGTCTTCTTTTGTCATTCATAACCTATTTGTCCAATAAATATGGGCACTACAGAACTCATTATAATGTAGCCATGAATCCAGTATTGTGTCATACACAGTGCAAGCCAAACTGCTTCTGTACCACAGCACCTCATCTGATAAGTTGTGAAGTTGACTGCTAGTGCTGCTGTCATAACTGTATTCCCATAGTTAGCAGTTGTTTTTCCTCATTTTCCACATTTAATCTGTAGATTTGTCATTGCAAACTGCTGAGTTCAAATATTAGCATTATTGTATTTAATTTAACTTCCAATTGGTTGAAACCCACAGCAGATATTTTGGTTGTGTGATGCTTTGGATATAGTCTGAGTCTGGGTGATTAGTGAAATAAATCCGCATTGATTAGTGCCTTGTGATTCTTATACTTTTTTGCACTGATGCATTTACACAGGGTATCTTCCAGTGAAACCACAAATATTTGCTAGTCTATCTCTATCCCAGGACAGTTAAAAGTTGAAGACTTTTTTATTTTGATTTTATATCACCTCTTTAATACAATTTTACTTAATTTTTTCAGGGATATAGTTTTTAGGTTCATAGGTAGTTACTAGGTTTACATTCTAAACGAACATTTGAGGAGCCTAGCCCAAATTCCCAGTAGTTCCAAAGCACAGTCTGGTTAAATGACTTGCTTAAGGTCTTACACTAGGCAAATGAGGGTTGAGGGAATCAAACCTTCAGCCACTGAAACAACAGCTCACAGCCTTGACCTTCTGCACCAACTGCAAGACAGTTTTTTTTTAACTGTCAAATCTGATTGGCTTTGCTGTGAGCTGTTGGGCTTCTCTTTCTTTCTGATTATCAATTGTACACACTGTGAACTGATTCATCCCAATCTGTTCTTTTGTTTTCCTCTTGTTGTCTTAGCATACCGTGGTCGCATTGCCATCTGGTTGTTATATCAAATGTTCTTTCTGAATAATTCTACAGCCATACGACTTCCTGAGCGTTTTTGCACGGTCGTGTTAAACTTTCTGGCTCCGCCAAGTCTGCTCTTCAAATTTTCCCTTAAGAAAGCTCTACTCTTATAATAATCTAGTCTAATCACTTTACTATAAGCCTAGCACTTGTTCCCAAAATCTCTCTTCTAAGTAAGCACTCGCAAACTAAAGTAAGCACTACATCCACCTACCTTCCCTGTGAGTACCCACTTCCCTTAAAGGACTTCCCTTAAAGGCACAGCACTCCCTTAAAATTTTTAGCATGTCGAGTGGTAGATTGCTGGCATCCTCTCTGGTTCAGCTGGTTAATCTGGGAATCTTGAGACAATGCTACAATTGTCTCATGTACACAGACAACCCTCTCCTCCTCCCAACAAACACAAATACATGTGAGAGATGCAACTATATAGCCAAACTGGAGGCTGGACTCTCTCAACTCAGGATTGGCAAGACCAGACAGGAGGAGAAGGTAACCACACACACACCAAACCCAGTCCCACATAGACCTACCACATCTGCACACCAAACACATAAAAACACAAAGACATACTCGGAGGCTCTGACAAAAAACTTACCAAAACAGCAGAGGCTTCCAAGGCAGACACCCAAAAATCCACCACCTCAAAACATAACACATGCATCACATACTTCAACAAATCAGTGTGTCAAACAATCACAGCCCTTAAGGCCAAACACCATGCCTGATACACTAGTAATAGGTGACTCTATAGTCAGACACACTGACGTTCCGCTTACCAGGCTGAACAAGGAGAGAGTAACGGTGAACTGCTTATCGGGAGCTAGGATCCGCCACATAACACACGCACTCAGGTCACTCCAAAGCAAGTACAAATATGACTCCGTCATTGTCCATGCCAGCGTGAATGACCTGAGACGTACCTCCCTGTACTACATGAAAAGAGACATAGAGGAGCTTTCTGATTATGTAGCCCAGGCTGGTATGACCCTGACCCTGAGCAGCATCTTGCCCTCACCAAGAATGATGCCACAATACAAAGACAAGATGACCAGCTTTAATAATTGGCTCAAATACTGGTGTCATTCTAGGGGGATCCAATGTCTTTTTGCTTGGGATGACATGCTGGACAAGCCATGCTGCTTCGCAAGGGATGGCTTGCATCTGTCACCACTGGGCTTCCGGATATTGGCTAAGGCTCTTGCCTCCCCCATAGTGCCTTTTTTAGGCAAGGCTCAAAAGACAAACCCACCTCCTTAGACAACAAAAATGGAAAAAATTAAGGGTAATGCTGCTCAACGCCAGAAGTCTAAATTTCAAGATGCAGGCTCTCGAAGCACTCCTCAGTATGGAGGACATCGATGTCTGTGCAGTAACTGAAACCTGGTTCAAGGCTCCTGAGAGCACCCCAGCGCTACCAGACTATACCTCGTATCATGCGTTCCGGTCTCAAAACTCGAGCCAAACCAAAAAGGGAGGGGGAGTGTCCATATTCATCAAGGACACCCACACCTTCAGGTTAGTGGCAACACATGAAGCATCAGAGACCATCCAGGTGCAACTAACCGTAGGCAAAACTGCTATACAACTGGTAGCATGTTACAGACCACCCTCCCAATCTCAGGAACCCCACTCAGCCTTCCTGAAGACATTGGAGGATATGAATGTCTCACCAAACACCATCATATTGGGAGACTTCAACTACCCTAACATAGACTGGGTGCATTATTCTAGCCCAAATACCCTAGCCCAAAGGTTCCTGGAATTCATAAATTCAAATGCAGTGGAACAGCTAATCACCTCTCCCACAAGGGGAGATAATATACTAGACCTGATCATCACAAACATGGGGACAAAGTGCTCCACACCGGAAGTATACCCTTCACTAGTGAGGTCTGACCACAAACTAATCACCCTGGATATACATATCCCACCTCCACCCCCAACACAAAAGACTACAGTGAAAAACTTCTCAAAAGCCGACTTTACACTTCTTAAAACTGAGATGGTACCCTTTAAGCAAACTGGGACAGTGGAAACCACACCCCACAATGCAGAATCCTTCACAAATGCTTTCTACGGACATCTCCAAGAATGCATGGATCATGCAATCCCAAATAAAACCAAGACCCTCTCCACCAAGGGCAGGCGTCCTGTCTGGTGGACCCCAGCCATAAACAAATTGTATAACAAAAGAAGGAAGCTACTGCATGACAGAGCAAAATCCCATAAAGAGAAGGCATCTCTGATCAGCACTAGTAGAAAGCTACGTTCTCTCATAAAAACATCCAAGGCCATCTTTGAGAGAAAAATCGCTATGGACACTAAAGATAACCACAAGGCCTTCTTCAGCTATGTTAGAAACCTGGGCGGAAACCCTCAGATATGTTCAGAGTTAGTTCACAATGACAGAAAAAGTAATCAGAGACCTGGGGACCCAAGTCGATAGTGACCTCTCATTTGACACCCACATTGCCAAAGTGGTTAGAAAGACTTTCTACCTTGCCCACCTTATCATGAAGGGATTCACATCCAGATCAAAGGAGGTCATCGTGCCCCTGTACTCCTCCCTTATCAGGCCCATGATTGAGTACAATGCCCCATTTGGTATGTACTTCACCCGGCACTTGCAACAGCTAGAGAGACCCCAAAAGTACCTCACCAAAAGGATCAAGGGCCTCCAACATATGTCATATGCTGCCAGACTAAAGAAACTCCAACTCTATTCAGTAGCATACCGCCTACTCAGAGGTGATCTGTGCCTGACGTACAAGGCCATGTCCAATCAGGAATTGATGGACATGCTCCACCTCAAAAAATCCAAATCCATCAGAACCACGAGAGCTAAAGATTTGAACCTCAGCACAAATATGAATAGGACATGCTGGAGGGACAGATTCATAACTCAGAGGCTTCCCATGCTCTGGAACAGAATCCCAGTTTATGTTAGGCAGAGCCCCTCACTGACTCTCTTCAACAGAAATCTTGACGAGTGGATGGGAGATCGTAGGTTTACCCCAGGGGTCATCTCTGTGTCACTACTAGACAGAGGCACAGTAAACTAATTCTATTATGTAAGGGGGTCTTCACTGTGTCACTACTAGACAGAGGCACAGTATTCTAAATCTATTCTGTACACTTTTGTACCATAACATGGGGTGGCAAAAGCCACATCACTATGGCTAGGCTTATAAATGTCCCAGGGCAGATAGCCTAGTACCAAACTATGAAACTATTCACTCTTTTTCTCCCGTCTTTATCACTAGACCACCTTCTCCATCACTGTGCTGCATTTTCAAGTCTTTTTATGAACATGACTGAGCCAGCAGAAGAAGGCTAATGCCCATCACATCTGATAATCTGTTGCAGCCAGAATCTCACAATTGCATCCCTTCCCTTTTCTATTTACCCCATTCTACTTCTGTCCCACTTTCCTGTGAAGTAGAATTTCATCATATATAACTTTAATCTGGTCTATTCCACCTACTGTTGTGCCTGTCCTCCTTCATACGTATTCCTTTTAACACCTTTACCTTTGTACCTGTCCTACAGCCTCTCCACACCCAGTGAACTTCTGTTATACTCCATCCTCTTTCCCTTCTTTCAATTATAGTGCATGGAAATGTCACTTCTTTACCCTTGTGTGTATTTCCCTTACCATCTTGTTAGCTCTGACTAGTGGTCTCTTTCTTTACTCTTGTTGATTCATTATGGCTGATATTACTACATCTGTCTGCTTTACTTCCAGTGAAACTCCTAATAATTCATATTCCACTCTTTGTGCTTTTTTGTCTAATTTATGGTTAAGAGCTCTATCCTGTATCTCAACAATAATCACATGCTTATAAATCAGTGTTGTTCTTTATTCCTGCTGTGATGTTTGACAAACACCCATTAATACAAAGCATTCATGCATCCAACCATTTTGCACATGAGGCTGAGGTGTCACTTCAACAGTGGCAATCATCTCGAACCAAGGTTTACACCACCAGGTGGCTAGCCCTGCCATGATAGTTCATCCTTATTAGTCACACACACTCGGACCTACAGCCAATTTAGACTGTCCAGTCTACTACATGTCTTTGGAATGTGTGAGGAAACCAGAGCACCCGGAGGAAACCAACGAGACTGCAGGGAAGACATGCAGACTCTGCACAGAAGGATCCCCAGCTGAGAATCGAACTGGAGAACATATTGCTGTGAGGTGACAATGCTAACTGATGCACCACTGGGGCCACCCCCAAAGCATTATACCCATCCCTTCAGTATTTCATAGGTCAGTTCCAGTTCTTTCCACAGAACCTGTCTTATTACCACCATCTGGGTTTCCTTGCTGACCAGTTCCTCACTCAGATCATCATCTTATGATCTGATCCCTACCCCTGTTAACTTTAATAGATTTTTTTAGTAAATGGCATATTACAACATTATTGTAGTTGATTACCTAGAGCCGTTTGTTTTCTAAGTTCAATTCTTAGGAATAGATGTATATATAAGTATGTATATATTTGCTTTAAACTTGACATTTTAAGTAGAGTGACTCACATTTGAAATCATACTTGCTGTATATTTCGAGTTTTGCTGTCATCGTAGTGGCAATGAGATACTTGCTGAGACCTGCAATTTGCCACCATTTTCTTGATAGCATGAGGATGAGTTAGGGTTTTCCAGTCTGGATTTAATGTTTTTTTTTCACTCTGGTGTGACATGTGTGCATTTCCTGTTCTCTTGACCAACTATTTGAAACTCTGAAGTAATTTTGCTTCCATAGCAATAACTTTATGTAATTGGCTGTGAAAGCAGGTCTTGTGAACCAGAGGAAATTGGCTACTGCCTGGTTAGATCTTTTGTATTACCAGATTTAGCAGGAACATCATTTGGCTGGACCACCTGTCTGGATTGCTTCCCAAACCTTACTTCATCTTAAGCTTTAATATGTTTGGCATTTGTCCTTTTGAGTACATCATTGCACAGCATAATACCTGAGGTATTCTGGTAATTTTGTTACCTCACTCTTGGCTATTAACTTCAGCAGAAATTCTGATAAAGTGGATTCTGTTAATGTCAATTTTATCATCTTTGTCTCTTTGGAACTGCTGGTGTTATATCAGCCGAAAGTTTCTAGCTTATCTGGTTGAATTTACAGAGGCATTTAGACAACTTTGGAGAGCTAGTTTCCTCACTTTATCAAAGACACTGAGGATATATTATTCTGGTACGCCTTTTGTGCCCTGAAAAAATACTCATCACTCATACTAACACTAGCCACTTTTACTATGTTGGGAATGGCTCCAACAAAAACATGACTATCTTCTATGTGATTATTTCTATTTATCATTAGTTTCATGGACTACACTACCCTTTATTGCAGTCCAAGCAAAACGTATTCTCCATTGGACAGCTAATAACTCTGTCTCTCATTTAATATGACTCTCAGTTCTTAAATGCTTTATTTTACATTTGTAAGGGATTTTTATTTATGTTAGACCATATTGAATTTTATTCTCTACATATGAGCCTTTAAATGTCAGGATTAATTTCTCACTGAGAATGTACAAGTATATCTGCTTTATTATACACTGGATGTGCTGATGCCCACAAATTCTACTTGTGCATAATATGACTGTTATTTCAGCTTAGTGTTTAGGATTAAGGCTATGAACTGTATTATTTAGTCCTTGGTTTGAATCTCTCAGTCTTCTTTTGCCTTCAGTTTGTCTCTGAGCAAGTCTATTAATCAGATAGTGCTCCAGGCTTACACAGGAAAATAGACATTTCATAAATGGATTTACCCAGTTAATATATGAATGAAATAAAATAAAAAATAATTAAATCTGCACAACTATTCCTTAATAGAAAAATCATAGGGATGGAGAATCAGGAGTATTCAGAAAGGCATCAGGAGCTGTCATTGTATTTATGCATTACTTTCGCATGAGCTCTGCCAGTTTTGTACGGAAATGCCTGGTTCAGATTTATTTGAAAGTCTATGTCTGAAACACACTTTCACAGAAACCAAATACCTGATCAAGGAATATAATACTGAAAATAAATATCTTTACTAACACCTGATTTGGGATTCTACACAATCCATACATCTCCTGGCTAGATGTACTTATTTTCTCTTGCCTTCTTCCTGTCTCGTCCAAATCTTTTTCACCCAATCATCATCTGCTTTCCTGTGCAGGCCAGTAGGGTTACCTCAGGGCTCCATGTTGGGACTGCTGCTATTTGGCATCTACTTCTCAGAGGTAAAAGCTAATGTCAAGGGCCTATGGCTGATTAAGTTGGTAGATGACTGCAAACTGGGAGCTATCATAGATTCCCCCATGAAACAAATATCTTACAAAAGGGTCTAACACAGACAAATGTGCCAAAATCATGGACTAAATCTCAATGCCAAGAAATGCATTATACTGCCTTTTGGAAAAACTGCCACCCAAGCTAATTACTCCATCACCTAAGACTTGACCTGGTAGACAAGAATCTGGGAATATATGTAGACAGAAATCTGGCCTTTGACCAACATGTGGCCAAGGTAGTAAGAACATCATTCTATATTTCCCAATTTATAAGTAAGAGCACAGCATCCAGGTCAAATGAAGTCAGAATGCCACTTTATTTGGCCCTTACCAGATCCATCATTGAGTATTTTGGCATGTGCCTGACCAGGCATATGCAACAGTTGGAATTCATACAAAAGTTCCCTACCAAGAAGATCTGGGCTATAAGCACATTGTCCTTTATGGATCACCTTAAAGCCATGTCTCTGTGTACTCTGTCTCCTACAAGTTGCTGAGAGACAATCTATGCTGGGCATATAAGGCATCCTCTGATTCCACTCTGATGGACCTTTTGCACATTTACAAAACAAACATAATCAGAACCATTAGATCCAAGGATTTAAATATTGATTGTGATATAAATAAGACATGTTAACAAAACAGATATGTGTCTCAGAAGATTACCATGCTTTGAAACAGGCTCTCCATCTATATGTGCTAGGGTCCAGCCCTAACACTATTTAAGCAAAACCTTGACCAATGGATGGGAAAACAGAAATTTACCCTGGGTCTGGACCCCATGTCTCTGATAGACATAGTCAGACAGTAATGCCCAAACTGACATACCCCTTCCCCCCACATAACCTCTAGAATCTTCCTAACTAACATACTGTCACCTAATAATAGCCTCTGATACATATGGGCACAATTGGATCGGATTGCATGGTTAGGTTTATAAAGGCCCTGGAGGTCATTAGCCTAGAATATACCTATGAAACTATGAACATGTGAAAAAAAAACAGTGTAATCTATTTTCCTTTATCTTTTACATAACCGGGCTTCTTTGACTTCTACTCTGATATCCTCATTTCATCTTTCCCACAGTATACATCCTACAGCCGATCTCAGACACTATTATCTCCATCACTTCTATCTTCTTCAACTGCTCCACCTTCACTGCTCAGGTTTCTGTGCCATGCAGAAGTACTGTTCACACTACTATTTTATACACCTTACTTTTTAGCTTCTTTGGCATTCAGACATTACCCCTTTGATCTCTTCAGTCAGACTTCCCTTCTCTTCAGTCACCTCTTTGGATATTTGAAACTATTTCACTATTTTACCTGCTGTCTCAGTTTTCATCTTCTTTTTATTTTCCCAATTTGCTGCCATGACAGCTCTCCTACCTATACTCAGTGTTGTGAAACAAACACCAATGATAGCCAATGAAAGGTAGTCCAAGCTTGTAACAAAAAAAAAAAAAAAAAAAAACAGACATTTTTTTATACGAACTACCAGGCACTTTTATTAAAAAATAATAAACAATGAAGTAATAAATACACAAATGGTTAAACGCCTTCATCCATGAATTACAGCAGGACTTCTTCAAAACACTCAATTTAAAATTATAATAGTTTATATACCATTCATCATTGAGGTCATCCATTATTTCTAATTGATTCTTAAAGCTGTATCTACATAATAAATAGGTGTCATATACAAAGTTATTAAACCTACATATTGACTAAAACACATAAGACTACACAATCATCTAAAATTATATGTAACTACTCATACAATGTATTAATATATTTGTATTTTAATTGTCTCAGTTTAAGAACACTATCAATTGAAACAGTCTTGTTCAACCCTGGAAACCTATCTGCTGATGTAATCAATTGCCATCTTAACTCTGATACTTCCAGTTTTAATTTTCAGGGTTCCTAGCTACATGAACATAATCCAAAATCCAATATTTAATATAAACTACCCTTCTTGATCTACAATTGTAACATGCTTTCTTATTGATCCACTCCTTCCCATTAATATTTATCTTGTCCCCGTCCATAATATAAATACTTAGACTGCGTACAAGTACCACATCTACATGTGACTTTTTTATTATCCCTATGGCCCTATGGTACCCCAAATTAAATGATTGTCCTTCCAACATATTTTTAAAGTTTTTGTATTTTGTATACAATCCTGGGTTCGTGTGATAAAATTCAACTCATTTCATTGTTATGTGATCCAAAAATCAGGTATACGAACTCCAACACCCCGTAAAAGGGGAGTTGAAAAAAAATATTTCTTCCCAAAATGCCATAACAATACTGGCATAAACAGGGGCACATCCCTGTTTTTTTGATGATATAATGACCCGTCAAAATAAATAAATTTATTTTGTAACACCAATTACAGTAAAGGGGTCAAACTGTTAATCTCTTGGGTATAAAACTTCTGGAATTCATTTAAATATTTGCCAAATCATTATAACCTGTGTGATGCCCACCACTGCTGCCAATATGTGATGGCCACCACTGCTACCAATATGAGATGTCCCCACACTGGGCCAGTAATCAAGGAGCCTGAACCCTCACCAGTGACACTGAAGAGAGATGTGCACTTCGAATACAAATGGATACAGTTGGTATTTCCAGATGCAGACCTCCCTGCATCAAGTACACTTACCCTTAAAAACACATAGGGAGCACACTCAGCCTGGGGTCTGGATGTCTTTATATCTGTCTTTCTCCAGGTCCAGAATAAGACTCTTCACTAGTACAGCTGTTGGGTTAGGTGCTCAGACAAGTGTCCAAGCCAGGTCCTCCAGCACCCTCTCTGTGAACCCAGTGCTTCATGTCCCTGCCCTAAGTACTTGACACACGCACTCTTTAAGATTTGATTTTCACACACACACACACACACACACACACACACACACACACACACACACACACACACACACCTGGGAAAGTCTGGCACAAATTATCTGCTCTACCGACTTTGCCCAGACAATAAGTAGATTCACTGCCACCGGTCAGTTACTATAAGGCTCTTTAAAGGATATCCAATTATGCTGAGTGAAGTTAATATGAATACAAATGATAGTAGTTGATAATGACAGCTAGGCCTTTTTCAGTGGCCAGTGTCACCAAATAAATATAAATACTCCCAAAGGCTAGCTACTTTCTACAAGGACCAGTCACAATAAAAGTTTTAAATATATTTAATAATAAATAATAACAGAACATGAAAATATTGAATATATATTTACAGTAAACCACAGAATTCAAATCACAAAAAATATTGAAATTAACATTGATGAACAGACTCATACAGATAAAGAAAAACACTCTCTAAACTAAGCTTCAGTATATTCCTGACTGAATCTAAGAGAATTTACTGCTCCCTAATAACTTACTTGGGCAAGGCAAGATGAAATACATGAACAGTCTTTCTAGTCAGGTCTCCAAACAGAATACTCAATATTCTGAGATTTCTCTTTGGAATATCTAAAATATAATTTCCAAGAAGGCTGGCAGAATGACCTCATCTGGTCACGTGACTCTAAGTTCTCATAGTATTACCTTTGAAGACGAGACAGGAATTTAGCATAGATGGCTACAGTACACATTTAAATGTTTATGGCAGTGCCTGGGGATTCCCTTCTTTTTACTGAGCTAATGAACAAAGGCTTTTTTCCAGACCTAGCATCTCTGGTCCTATTCAGCACTGTGTGTAGCATTTTAATGCTTTAGCAGCTCATTTACATTTCCCTTATTTTTTCTTAAAGTAAGCTAGCTGGTACATTTAATTCAGTTGCAATAATACATATACATTTCTTTTTATTCCAGCAGGCTGCACTGTTGCATTTTAACACAAGCAATGCTCACAAATACATATTCAGCACAAGCATCTGTACAAATCAGTTTTGATATACAAACAGCATACAGTCCTAATACATTTGTAACACAAGCATCATGTATAAATCAGTTTGAAATTCAAAGGACATATAATTCTTTACAAAACTCCAGCTGGCTATGCTGGCACTTGCCCATGCCATCACAACCTAATCTCATGTGGAATAACAGAATATAAATCCTTCACACTGATAGTCACAAACATAAAACTATCATCAAATAAAGAAGAACCAACGCAAGTAAGAAAATCCCAAGAGTCTCTTAAAACATAGGGATTTTTCTGAAACCAATCCATTATCTTAAAAATCTATATACTTCACCAATGGGTATGTTTTGGAACTGGTAGCATTAACTATGGGTTATAATGGAGGGTCTGCTAGAGCTTTATTAATTTTGGGAATACCACAAAATCCAGATATTATACTATGCTCATTTTCTAACACCTTGTACAAATCAAGGTCAGTCTCTCCATCCACCAACATATCATAAGGATACTGATCAATTATTGAATAAGAATTATTAACCTTGTTAATTAAAACCTCTTGATAAGCACCTTTCAAATAATTGCCCATCTTATTAATATAGTCAAGAGTGTTCCAAATAACTAATCCCCCCTCTTACTGGGCTTCATATACTGACTATTACTACATATTTGTGCAAGTATATCCCTTTCTTCCTCAAATTTTACAAGACCTTATGTTTGCTGCCATTATATATTTTCCTAAAATTTAGCTCACAATTTTTTTTTCAAATAACTGAACATTAGGATTTAAAGGGGCACTCATTTGTCTGACTAAATTTAGAACAAACAACTTGCCTTGTCTCTTTGAAACAGATGGCTAAATTCAAATTTCTAGTATCTAACTTTAAATCTAATATCAAATCAGCCACGTTTGCTCTTCTACAAGGTACAAAATTCAAACCTTTTTCAACTTTCTTACATTTTTCTATGTGCCATCCTTTTCATCAGAAAAATGCAATAATAAAGGGGCAAGTGGTTCATGCAGCTAGAACAGCATCTGAAGAAAGTTTATTCCTTGAAGAAATTACTAATTTAAAAGTTATGTTCCTAGCTGGGGAGCACCCCAGAAGTTTCTTTGAAGAGGTAT
Organism: Protopterus annectens; assembly: GCF_019279795.1. Lineage (NCBI taxonomy): Eukaryota > Metazoa > Chordata > Ceratodontiformes > Protopteridae > Protopterus > Protopterus annectens. Next base: position 311,958,128 of record NC_056747.1, on the reverse strand, counting down.
CAAATGAAGTAAGTAATAAAAGAAATGAGGGAATTTGTCACTGTGCTAAGTACTAATATTGAAGTTTGTAATTACAGTTTTAAGTTAAATGATCCCTATAAGGCAATTATTATGATCTACAATTTGGATTGTAGGACATTTTTAAAAAGTACTGTCAAAATTGTAACATTTTTTGAATAAACAATGAAATGAGTAGAATGTTAGGATATTAACCTAGTACTGTATACAAAAAAGACAATAACTTTAAAAATATGTTAGAAGGACGGTGTTAATTTGGGGTACCACAGGGGTAATAATAAAAAAGGCACATACATAAGAGGTATTTATACACAGTGTACACATATTATGGAGGTGGACAAGAGAAATGTTAATGGGAAGGAGTGGATCAATAAGAAATCAAGATGGGTAGTTTATTTGGCACTTTAAGTCTGCCCAATATTTTATATAGTTAAGACCTAGAGCTCATTTAAAGAATGACTGTATGAACATTTATATGATAGTAAGAAAAATAATCCAAGTAATGCCCTGGCTAGACATGTTACCGAGTTTCCTGAACATTATTTTAAATTTTGGATTCTATTTATGTAGATACGGGGGGAGGGGGACCCTGGAAATTACAACTGGAAGTGTTATTTTGATTACCTCAGCAGATAGGTTTCTGGGGTTCACTGAGACTATTTCTATTAATAATGTTCTTAAACTGAGACAGTTAAAAATGTAAATATATTAATACAGTGTGTGAGTAGTTAAGTATAATTTTAATGATTGTGTAATCTTACATAGTTTTAGTCGGGTCCCTATCAGCATCTCGAATGCTGACAATATCAAATTTGATATTGTCGCATCGAGAATGCCGAAAGTGCAGAACGTCGAATGGGTAAATGGAAATCTCCATAAGGGGAGATTTCCATTTACCTCAATGTGGTGCGGTCTTGGAGTTGGTATTTTTAAGTAGCAGGGGGTATGGGGGGGGTGCAGAACCCCTGCCTACACCAGTTAGTTCATTTTTTTTTTTAATCAGCGTTCGAAAATTAGATAGTTTGATCATGTCATTTTGACATTTAGGGATTCGAACTATTCAATTTTCGAAATGCTGATATAGACTCATTTTAGTTAATAGGCAGGTTTAATAACTTTGTGTGTGACACCTATTTATTATGGTAGATACAGCTTTAAGAATCAATTAGAAATAATGGGTGACCTCAGTGATGAATAGTGTATAAACTCTTGTAATTTTAAAGTGAGTGTTCTGAAGAAGTCCTGGTGTAATTTATGTATGAATGAGCTTAACTGTTTGTTTATTTATTACATCATAGTTTTATTTTTTTTTAATAAAGTGGCTGGTAGTTCATACAAGGAAATTAGTTTTTTCTCATGTGCCTTTAGCTTTGCATTCCCGTCTCCCATCAGTTGGAGAGGTTTCTGTTCACAGTCGGATTGTTTTACTGCATCATCTGCATATAGTGACTCTGTTGATCTATCCTCTCCAACCTGTTTGCTAATGTAGTCCATCACTGGTATGAACAGCAGTGTGCCCAAAGCTGAACACTTATACCCATCCACTCCCATTGGAAAACCTCTTTGAGTCCAAATAATGTTTGTATTGGTGTCACTGGGTCCCTCTATATAGCTTGCAATAATTCTACCAATGTTTCTGCCACTTTGAGCCATCACAGAACTGCCCAAATCAGGTTTTGAGACCTTATTATATGCTTTTTCTAAGTCTTGCAATGCACAGTTAGACTCTTTCCTCATCTATAGTTTCTTCACAACCTGTCTCACTGCAGAAATTGGTTCAGTTTCATCCTGATCTTAATCTAAACTACTCATCACTCATCTTACTCTCTCATACTCTGTATATTAATTTATCAATCACTACCTCCAGCACTTTCATGGAGTGTGGCAGGAGTTTGATATTATTGTCCAGCTCTCAGTTGTGAATGCCCCATTTATTCTTGTATTCTGGTGAATACTTATTCTCCAGTCATTTGGGAAATGCCTTTCCCTCCAAATCATGATTAGTACCTTACAGAGTGCTTCCTCCCAATTCATAAAACATCTTGATCATACCTGATGTACATTTGGCTAAGCTTGCTGCTTTCTCTGAAGTAATGTTTCTTAATGTTGTTTTTACTTCTTCTAGGCTGGGTTCTTCTTTCTCTTTAATTGTAGGGTCTACATGGGTACGTACAGCTACTCTGGGGATTTCTTTATTCAGAAGCTGCTAGAAGTAATCCTTCTGTCTGCTTTGATGTTATCTGGACTGATAATTGTTGCTAGCATCCCTTATGAATGGTGTCTAGTGATCAACTTCTTTATCTTTGTGCCTTTTCCTTGCATGCTGACAGAATGCATTTGTACCACCTGCTGAGTCACTTTCCAGAACTTGGTAGGGTTTCTCTGATGTCTTGTTTTTTGCCATTGCTACTGCAGTTTTAGCTTCTTTTTTAGCTGACCAGTATTCCTTCTTAGCCTGTTCTATCTTTTCTACCTCCTACATCTTCACATACTCTTCTTTCTTTAGATAACTTCACAGACTACTTCATTCTACCACCACCAGCGTTCCTTATATACCTTAGTTCCATACCTATCTTGGCCACATATTTGATCTACAGCCTTTAAATACACTGTTTTGAAATGCTGACAGTCTTTTTTGACTCCACCTACTTTATCTTCTTTCTGAGGTGCTAGAGCCCTGAGTATTTCTATGAACTCCTGTGCTTTCACTCATGTCATCTTCAACCTAGTCTCTGTTGAGCTTAGAACCACCTCTGACAAGTACTTATGGCTGATTGTGGCCACCAGTGATTTATTATGGAGGCCCACAGTTTTACTGGGTATGATTTAGCAGTCTTTGGTTCTACTTACAATCTGACAGTTGATGGGGGGAGGGGGGTTAAGGTTTTGAGCTGTAGTTTCTATGGTGCAGGGTTCCATTCTCTCAGTCTTTATTTGCCTCCTGCCACCTTGAATAAGTCACTTTACCAGACATTGCTCCTGGGTTGTTCCTAAAAGGGGACTGTGTTTCCTTTGTCCTTATCTGGTTAACAAACATTATCATTATTATTATTATTATTTTTATTATTATTATTATTAGTATTAAATGTTTTTAGTAGGAGGAAGTCTCCTTTAGTTAGCTGTTGATCACACTTGTAGGTGTTCTTGTGACACTTTCTCTTGATGAACCATGTATTGGACTCTTTCAAGCCACTTGCCAGGCAGACATCTAAAATGGCCTCACCTTTGTTTCTTTTGCCTCACCCATGTGGTCCCAAGCAGCCCTCATATCCAGTGCTGTCTGTCACGATATGAGCATGCTAGTCCCCCATTATTAACACCAACTCATTTTGTCTTGTTTTGTCTAGCAGGTCCTGCAACTGCTACCTGAATTAATTCTTTCTCTTGCTATCACAACCCTGCTATAGGCCACTGGCTGGGATTATGAATACTGTCCTATCCTTACATTGGAGTCTAATTGCCATGAGTCTGTTAGTAATTCTGATGACATTCCTCTTTGTCTTTGGAAAGTTTCAAATATGGCCTTAGACCTCATAAGAGATCATTATAGGTGTCTATCTACTTCAGTGGACCAAAATACCTTTACTCAAACCATGCATCTCATTTAAATTTTAAACACTTATAATCTGTTCATCTTCTTCAACTCTAAGGGTAGGTGATTCCATCTCCTACCCACTCTATCAAGAAAATAATTGTTTACTAATTTTGGACACTTATTTCTTGTATTGACCTTATCCGGTTGTTCCTACTATGCTTCTGGTGTATCAAAATTTATTTCAAGTAAATACATTTCTGGGTTTCTCAAACATTTAAAGATCCAGAGCAGATTTCACCACAGATTTCTATAATAAACTGAATGAAGTTTTAGTTTATTTAATCTTTCCTCATATAGCAAATATTTTAACCCCCTAATCTTTATTTGTAAAAAATACTCTGGACTTTCTCCATCCTAATTATAGGACAGTATGGATTTTATAATTGACTTAAACATTGGTAACAAAACTAGTTTATTTCTAAAAGTAACTGTCTTCAGCAATCTTCCACTATGAGCGGACAAAACTGTATGCAGCAAAGAGTGGAATCCCCAAACTGCAGTTGCCAAAAAAGGGCCAAAAACACTTTTTAAAAATGTTTCTCCAGGGAGGCAAGTCCCCCAGCACCACCAGATGTGAGGGACAAGCTCTACCACACCCCCAAAACTTATATATACCCTCTCCATGATAACACAAACTTGAAGAAGAGGGACATACCCCAGAAAGGGCATGACTTCCAGCACAACTTGCCAGCAGTAATTTCCTATGGAGGAACTTTAATTTTCAGTGAGATGAAACTCAGTCAAATGAAGCCTGATAGGTCATTCTTTGTCTTCCAGTAGGGTAATGACTAATCATCACCCTTATTGTTTGCTATGCCCTCCTCAATGTTTTATTAACATGTTGTCAAACTTTAAATTGGTATTTTTAACAATTCCCAAATCATCATAGCTTAGGCTAACCTGAGCAATAATACCATCCAAACTACAGGGGTACAAATAATTTTGTTTTATCATATGTACATCCTGACATTATGATAATTCAAATTTCAGTCTATTAAGTTGCAACCAATTAAGTATAGTGTCTAAAAAGTCCTAGATTTAATCTTGCTCTGATACTGTATTGAACACCCTAGCATCCTTTATATTATCTGCAAACTTTTCAACCCAACCCTGTTAACTAAAAGGGAAGGTAGAAATAAATATCTTAAAAAGAAAGGGCCCTAAGACCATTCTCAGCCTGGGGTACTCCTTTTAGGGTTTTAAATTATTTTGACCTAGGACCCATGATAGGCATTCTTGTGTGTACTTATGAGATAGTGAGCCAGTTATAAAATTTATAATATAATCATTAAATTCCCATTTCAATAATGCATTAATAATGTTATGCAAAACTGTATCAAATGCCTTTCATAGATCTAAATAATTTATGTCATCATCCATGCTCGTATTCAAGGCTATGACTATGAATATAATAAGAAATGGGATGAGTAATAATTGACCTTCTGGAGGGAAATCCATGTTGGTATATATATCATAATATGTACGTTCATCTCTATCTAAAATTAGTAAGGCCAAAACTCTCTCAAAGCTGTTTTATATATTGCTGGTCAATCTAATGGGCATACCATTATAATTTTCAAAAACATATGCTTCTCTTCCTTTCTTGATGGGGATCATAAAGACACTTTTCCATTGTTTAGGTACTCTTCCATGTTACAAGGATAATTGAAATAAATATAGCAAAATGTTCACAGAGCTATTCCTATTAGATGTCATAAAAAGGCATCAATTCCATCAAGGCTAGGGCTGAATCTGGTTTTATATTTGCCAACACATTTACTACCATTTCTGATTGTAACACAGGAAAAGTATCATTTGCCACAGTTTTATCTATACTAGTATTATTATTTGAATTATCATCCCCAGCAAATTTATCAAAATAAATTTCAAGAAGTTCAGATATTGAACAAGAATTGGTTACCAGTATTCCATCACTTAATATTATTTGAATTGGCTGCCTTATTCGTTCGTCTGATATATTTATGGAAAGAACTCTAATTATCAGATACTTTGTGACCAAGGTTTAATTCATAACTACACTTCACTTTCCTAACGTATTGCCTTACATTAGTAGCTGCTGTTTTAAAAAGACATTAATTTTGCTCAAAAGGATATTGTCTAAAGCTTTCACAACAGCTTTTCTTATTTCTTTCATAGTTGCTGCTTTAGAAGTAAACCAAAGGGGCTCGTTTAAAGTGACTGCATGAGAAATTTTCATAATCAAAAGAACCGAATCAACAGAGAGATAGTCTCTCATAAAAAAAATAAATAAATAAATCCCATGTATTTTCTGTATTCAAGCTAATAATTTCTTCTCTCCAATTTTCCAAAAAAAATAAATAAAAAATACTTATAATAGAGTCAAAATCAGCCCTGTAATAATTTTTTTCTTGAAAGTTACCATAAAAATTAACAAGAGTTGCCCACCTGATTACAGAGTTGTCAAAAGTGCTTAGAGGATTTAGAATAGTTACTTCAGACATCATAACCACTTGGGAAGAGAAAGCCATATTTGGAGCATTATTCCCCTCGTAGCTGGCTGTTTAACTTATTGTGAGGTTCCAGACTTAGTTATTAAAGATAAAAAAAGACTCTTGCTCATTACAATTCCCACATTGTTTCTATTCTGCCCTTCCCTTGAGTAGTAAATGCAGGATCTCAAACCCAGGTGACTTTGCTACACTGCCCTTCTACCCTGGCTCATGGATACACACAATGCCCATTCTCCTCCCTACCATCATGTCAACCATTTCCAAGTTGCATTATGTTAATGAACATATATTCAGTACAATAGTCCTTGTTTCCTTGGTTATTAGCTTTAGTTCATTTTGGCAGGTTGACTGTTTTATATCCAGCTTTTACATAACAGAGCTATCCCAGGTTAATGGATGCTAGCCAGCCAGTAGCTTACTGATGTTGCCTAAAAAAGGCACTAAGGGGATGGACAAGGTTTTAGCCAATATACAAATGCCTTGGGGAGATAAATCCCTGGCAGAGTGTATATATATATATATATATATATATATATATATATATATATATATATATATACGAGTAGTGGCACCAATGGAATTTAGAGTCGAATTACTGTAATGCTGTCTAACAGGAAGAATCTAATTCTACACATGAAGAGCAACACACCTCTTATCACAAACCAGGGGCATTTTGTGCGACTACAGACTATTAAGTGTGCTAGGGATTTATTGAGTCAGTTTTATAGAGGAAGTTATGATTCTAAGTGGCCTCTTGTATACTGTACATGGTTAGCAAGAATTGGGTAAAATGTCTCTCAGCCTTGAGCAAAGTTGCTCAACAGGTAGCATCTTGTTCTAAATGAGCTGCTCATAGCACAAACATGCCTTAATTCGTAAATCAGAAAAAAAACGCTGTAACTAGCTCAGATGAAAAAAAGCCAATCAGTAAGTCCCCAAAATCTAACTGTGTGAGCAAATCTCAGCTTAGAACTTCACTGATTTCCCTTTATCCATTAAAAAAAAAACATTAATTCTTGTAGGACCTACAAACCAAATTTCAGAACACAGAAAGACAATACATTTTCAAAAGCACTTAGCCAGATGGAAATGACTTCAGTTATAATCAACATCAGGAAAATATCTCTCAGCCTTGAGCAAAGTTACCCAATAGGTAGCATCTCATTTTAAATGTGCTGTTTTAGTGCTAACAAGCAGAAAAAAATGGTGTAACAAGCTCAGATGAGGACTAGCTAATCAGCAATCACCTAAAAATTAACTACCATTCTATGAACGTACATGGGAGGCAATTCTCCCACACCTGGCAGACCTATATGTACCAACTCTAAGATCGCCATTCCTTGTAGAAAAGGGAATATTCCAAGGAACAGCAATCTCAGACATCGCACATGTAAGTTACATTGTCATTCAGCCTTGCTATTCTGAGATTCGCACTAATAAGTCTCAGAATTTCAAATGGTTATCTTTGGATAGTAGACTGATACCCTTATTGCTTGACCTTAGCTACCAGCACAGGGCCATTATTTTTCAGGGTATAAAGTGAGTACCATGGTAAATCAGAATTTCCTTAGGTATGTCAAACTTATTAGATAGTAGGGCTAACCTTTTAGCTATAGTTTTTAAACTAGCCATCCAATGAATTCTGAGTGTTTGGGGGTATAATCTAGAATTACTGATTTATACAGGCATTCTTGAGATGACATAGACAGATGTCCTATCAGGTCCATAGTCATGAAGGGAAATTTCAGTGTCCTTAGCAGAATACACCCTCTCTACATAAATAACACGAGGTCTCCTCAAAAACAGACCTTGCCTAGTGCACTAAACCAGTCAACAGAAACCAGCTGAATAAATAAAATTCTTTCTAATGCATTTTCCAGTGTTAGTGTTTATACTAGTGGAGTCCTGAGAGTTTTTTTGTGTAGATGTCTAGTGTCATTCTGTATATGAGGTACACTGCCTCTGTGGTGCAGCATAGACCCCTCTTTCTTTGTGTGCTCTACTCCCAGATATCTTGCCCAATACATGGCTGCGTGGTGGTATCTGTAGCAGATGGTTCCTCTGTGGTTGCAACAGCAGAAGCTGTTTCACAGTTTTTCCCTTCTGTTGGTCACATTTTGAAGTATATTATTAACTGATTCAGTACTTAGAAAACGTAGGGTACCCTGTTTGGTTTTTGTTACTCCTTTTGATATCTGTACATTATTTCAAGCTTCTTTAAGTGTGGTGTCCTCAGTCTGAGCTATGTTAAAATGATGTTCTATGACATGGAGTTTGCTCTGACAGGCTTTTTCTCCTGCATTTCTTCATCATGATTGCATTTAGACACCTCCTGGAAAATGCCTAGTATTTGTTATCACTTCCTGTCTTCTATAAGGGACTTCCACTGTAAGTCTGACAAGGGAAATATGTTCTTATCTTATCATTTCCTGCCACTGGTCGAACAATCTAACTTTGTGAGCTCCCACTGCCACTTAAAGTAAGGTAAACACTTCCCAAATATTACATCATGTAATATTTGTACTATGTCACCATTAGTCAGTGCTTGAACTCTCCATACTCCACACTGAAGGTAAATCTGTCTGAAGGGTAACTTTCTGTTCTTTTGCAGATATACGCTAGACAGTCACTTTAAGTTTGAATTGAACAGATTCTTACTAAGCAGATCAACTGACACCACAGTCACCCTGCTGCCAGACTCTAGGATCCTTCTGCAGTCTTTAATTTGTAGACATTTTTAAAGTATGCATTTTCATTTTATTAATAATTGTAATATCACTTAGAATTTGTATGATATTTAGTGATATAAACAAAAGCTGCCATTTCTATTCATGTTGGAGCCCATTATTCCTCTTGTAAAGATCAGATTTTGTGTAAACATTGAACTTCATTGCATTTATAACACCTGAGAGACTGATGCACTGATTGTGACCCCCTTTTCATGTATGGATAACAGTCGTTCTCATGTATAGGTAGCACTTGTTCTGCATTAAGGTAATCAACTGTTAATTTAGTTGTAACTGTTTTGAAAATCTTTCTACTTACAAAGAACATGAGACTTGGAATCTGACTCTAGAGTAACTATTCTGGCTAAGACTAACTGCTGTTTGGTGAAGCACTTTTCATCCCGAATCCCCTCTTTCTGTATGGTTTCTATAGCAGATTAGCTTGCCCACCCATGAATAATATTATATAGTTCCTGCGGCATTTTATTATCAGTAGTTCTACACCAGAGTCAGCTGAATCGATCTTATGCTATAATCACTTCTTCATCAGGTATGGTTGAAAAAAATCCATATCTGAAAATACTGTACTTTAATAGTGATATGCATCATGAGATGACCAACAACACAGCCTTTAATTTTGTATAATCATTGGTGTGGTGTGGGAGGCATATGCATACTTTCCGAGGTTCTACCTTTATGAATGGGACAATCAGGATGGCCCACTGACTTGCTAGCCATCTTCCTCTTTTAGCCACTCACTTTAACATTAGCAGAATTGTTTCCACATTATGTGTTGATGCCATCTGCTTAGGAAAGTGACTGGCCTGTGTTGTCCTCTGACAACAATGTTCAGACTGTGGTTGTGCCAACTGAATTAGAATCACCAGAGGAGCTCCCTCAAATATGTACTTCTGCAGCAACCCCATCTATCAATTTAGAGTGTTAGTCTGTTCCTTCTGAGACCTTCCCTTGGCAATTCTAGCATATGTTTTTTTAAAGCACTTTTTTCAATATGTTTTATTTATTTTTTGTTTAATTATATATAACAAAGTTCCAACAAAGAGTCCCTTTGGTACCAAGATGAAATTGTCAGTGTTCCCGAAAGACTGGAATTTTGTAAATTCCATAAAAGTAGTCAGAAGTACCCCAGCAGGAGAACATGTTCCATGAAAGAGCAGTATAATTTATTGATAGAAGACATACAAGATGTATTCATCAAATTCCCACTCTGCCATCTCCATTAAGACAACACTTCTTATGTTATGCAGGCATTCTTTCAGTAGGACCCGCCCTATATTTATCCTCTGTGGGGTCTTCATGTTTTCCAAAATGTTAATGCTTGACCTTATGGTGACTCTTTGATACTTGGTAACTATTTTCCACAATCTCGTTCTTCATTTATCTCGTCCTAACTTTCGTCCATCATTCTTGGACTCTAATCTTCATAATCCCAAAAGCTTGGGCATTCAGGATCCTTCTGTAAATTCTGAGACTGTATGATATATTAATTTTCTCCTAGTATATTAGGCCTCCTTTCCAACCTTTTCCTGTAATAATCTGCACTCATTCTCTCAGACAGACGATCTGCACCTTCTCTTCTCTTCTCCCCTCTTCTCTTCTCATCTCTTCTCTTCTCCCCTCTTCTCTTCTCTTCTCCCCTCTTCTCTTCTTTTCTCTTCTCCCCTCTTCTCTTCTCTTCTCTTCTCTTCTCATCTCTTCTCTTCTCCCCTCTTCTCTTCTCTCTTCTCTTCTCCCCTCTTCTCTCCTCTTTTTTCTTCTCTTCTCCCCTCTTTTCTTCTCTTCTCCCCTCTTTTCTTCTCTTCTCCCCTCTTCTCTTCTCCCCTCTTCTCTTCTCTTCTCTTCTCTCCATCTCATTCTTTTCTTCTCCTATACTCAGGAATACAAAGCACTAGGAGGTAGGCACACCCTTACCAAAGATTATGTCCCACTCTCCTATATACCTCTCCCATAATTGCCTCATAGGCTTATACTCTCAGAACATGTGATTGTGACCACCTTCCTCTTCTCCACACCTCCAGCACTATCCCTCACCTGTCTTCCAACTTTGTACCAATTACAGAAAACTTCTATACCACCAGTGGAGCCATCTTGTGTAGTGGTCACTTACCAGTGGGAGTGTGTTAAGTCTGAGTATTCTATTCAATATTTCAATGTTCCTTTTATGAATCTCCCCCACATTTGCTTCAACCTCTCCTTTTCCCATGCTGTATTTATTTACATTAAGCTCTATATATAACTTGCTGCAACTTAATGTCCTTCCTAGTATATCTGCCTCTAAATGACTTATATCTCCACCACAAGTTAGAGACTACTCCCTCCCAGTGCCTACATTATCATGCTTTGACTGCTAATTTCAATTGTTCAAACTGCAGCTAGCGTCTCCATAGATGTCAGTATCTATCATTGCATTCCTGCTACTGGGAAAACCTCCCACCTCCACTTTTGATTCCTTGTCGATATTTTAGTTATTTTAAGCCAAGCCTCGTCCTTTTAGGTAATGCACAACTCCTAGAAATGGTTTTCAGGTCCAATGAATCTTCTTCATTTGCTTCTTAAATTAACATAATGCACTTCAGCTGAAGCCACTGGAGTCTGTTCCACTGTTCTTCTTGCCAGCTGACATACAATTTCTTAAAATCTCATCTCTGGCAAAAAGAGTCAAAAGTAACTTATTAGACCACAGCAAAAAGCCACGCAGCTCAGCTCTATTAACCCTTCAGATAAAAAATTCTGTAGTTCCCATTGTCAAAGTGCAACTATCTGCAGTTTGGAGTTTGTGATTTGATGATCAGAGCAAAAAATGGCTATTTTTAATTTACGTGTTTAACTGAAGTCACTGGGTGCTAGTTGTAAACCTTTGTTTAATACAGATTTCTGTATTTCAGTTAACTAAGCAGGTAATAGTTGCTTTATCTGCTGTGGCTATTAATTTGGACAAACAGACAAGTTTGTAATTTGCAGCTGCTGTAGAGTAGCCTGTTTTCCCATAGTCCGTATGTCTGTCTCTCTTGTTCTTTTCTTGTATAAAAAGAGCATCTGTTAAGCAATCTGAAATCTTGGTTCAGAATATGAATGTGACATTAATTTCACATAAACATTAGTATTTATTTTCTAGAGACATCTAGAGTCAGGTCTATCTGCGATTTACTGTATTTTCTGTCCCAACAAGGTATCCTGAAATGCATCAATTCTGTCATCACTTTCCTTCAAATGCTTATCAGTCTGAAAGGAAAATTATCAACAAGATATTTCCAAATGCATCCATTCTGTCATCACTTTCCTTCAACTGATCATCAGTCTGAAAGGAAAATTAATGATCTCTCTTTTGCTTATAAATTATGTAATTATCTTGTGCTGCCTTTTTTATTTTTGTTTTAATTTTTTTGCACTTTAGCTACTTACTTAGTGATTGCTAATCAGATGAGTGGACTGATCATACACAAAACAGTCCTAAAAATTATGCTTTACAAGCAAGCAGTATATCTAGTCAAGAGAACCACTTAGTACAATTTTGCTGATTTAAAAATAAGAAATAATAATAATAATGCTCATTTGTTAACCAGAGAGGCCCACTGGGCTCACAGTTCATTTTCAGGGACACCTCAGGATTAATGTCTAGCTAACTGACTTGCTGAAGGTTATACAGTAGGTAATTGACAACTGCGGGAATCAAACCCCATATTACAAGAACTACAACTCACAGTCTTCACCCTCTGTGTCAACTGGCAGATTAAATAGAGATGATGGTCCTAAGACAATTAAGTTGGTAACTGGTAAATTTAGAGAAAGCAGTTGCTTTAACTTTGTCACCAAGATGGAATTGCCAGTGTTCCCTAAAGACTGGAATTTTGTAAATTCCATAAAAGTAGTCAGGAGGAGGTCACATGTGATAGGACCAAGAAAAGAACAAGCCCAGTCCTTCTATCATGAGGTGTTTTCTCAAACACGTGAGATTTATCTCATCTTTCAAACACGATCTTAGATTGTGGCTAGGCTTAAAAAGACCCTTATAGCAGTTAGCTTTGTACATACCTATGAACCTATGTTTTGTTATTCTATAGCACATATGTAGAGTTAGTTATATAGTACCTAGACTATGGCTGTGCAAGTTTCTTAACAATGCTTGCCTAAATTCATTTCCAGTTGGGTAACAAGCAGAAGTTAAAAGCTTTTCAGCATGAAGGGTCTTCCTGAGGTACAGCATCTAAATTAAAGTATTATTTTAAAGATTTAAAATTGTAAAAAAAAAAAAAAGAAGTGATTCTTCAGAACTGAAAACTATTTGCTTTCAGAATAGACAGTATTTTTCATTCGTATTATGCACTGAAAATGTTCATGTTAGGCCTGCATTTCTCGAATTTGAAGGCAGAGTGAAATAAATAGAATTCTTTACCCAATGATGAATAATTTCTTTCAGTACTTTTGTCATTTCAATAATTCCTCATACTCTCAGAACTGAGAAAGAAAATACTCTCGACGCACTTCTTTTGAATAATTCCTGCAAATTTAGCCAGGGGCACAGGAGTAAACAAATAGAAGTACTGTTTGGGAATTAATTTCATAACTTTCATCTGCAAATAATAAAATCTGCAGTGACAGTATGCTTTTATGAACAGTTAACATTTCTACTCAGGATCAAAATTGGTCAACACAGGCAGTTCAAGTACTTGCAAGAATTCTAAATAGTGAAAACATCCCATTAAACCCATCTTTTAACTACTACAGTCTGTTAGTGGCAGGTGTTATAACTGATTTAATGCTGATTTGTTAATCAGTCTTATGAAGGTCATATAGTATCATAAGATATGCAGGGCAAAACTCACCAAATGCCATGTACACCTTGCTAACACCCACCATCAGGGTCTACACCCTTGTGCAAGAAGGGTGGTACCTATAACCTTAGGTAAATTTAAGGGCACCCATGCAGCTGTCCAAGCTATGTTTGAAGAGTGACAAAGAATCACATAGCCTGACATGCAGGTTGACTCTCTTCCAAAGCAAAGAGAGTCATTGAGATGTGACCCTATCTCACTTCCTTGATGAAGGCTCAGATTTCTGGTTCTGGTACTTGCATTTGATATGTTGAGAAAAGGTAGGTCTAGAAGAATGGGATTCCTATGGGTATAACAATTTAGGTACAGGTCACCTCTCAAAAGCCTGTGCAACACTGAATACAAGGACAAGGACTCCAGCCTGTCCTAGTAGCTAAGGGTATTGAGATCAGTGATCTACTTTTCAGCCACCTCTCTTTTGTTTTGTTTTTTTTTGTTTTTTTTTTAATGTACATGACCAGATACATGACAAATGGTGTACTATATTTCATAATAAGTCTTGTTAGGTTAGGAGTTAGGGGAATAATGACATTCAGGAGTCTAGAAGAGATGTCTTTGACCATTAATTGTGAAATGTAGAAGGATTTCCCAACTACAATTACTGCATGATAATCAAAGGAAAGGGAGCTAGCAGCCAATTTGCCTTGAACTGCAATCAGAGATTCATATTGTAATGGAATATTTTCAATGAAGTAGGATTCAAAGTGTTTCTGCTTCTTAAAGATGATGATGCCACATTTCTTGCCATTTAGTTTGAGCCTTTTTTCTGAGTACCAGAAACTGAATTTAGTTAGCTTTTTTGGAAAGTATATATATCCAAAGGGGATTTGGCACCCACATCCACTGTGCAGTCAAGAGCAAACTTTGTTAAACACTATTATCAGTTTGAAGGTCCAAAAAAATGGGGACATCACTGGTCACCTTTTCTTTGTGTAAATGCTCTTGGCTGTACATCTTGCTATATAGGAATTTATGTTAAGGCCATCATCTTATAAACAACTCCATCATGTGGTATGGTATCAAATACCTTGGCCAGATCAATATAAGTAGATTAAATTGTGAAACAACTGTCAGCCACCTCAGACCATAGTTTAAATGTGGTATGACAGTAAGATACTCATCAATGAAACTCACCATTAAGAAAATACAGGTATAGGGATATGCAAAAGTGGCAAAACCACCATATTAGCAAAGTTGCCACTCTGTGGATAAAGTCCTGATGTGAGAGGTAGGATGGACAGAATAATTGCCTACCTTCTAAACCTCAGTTCTGAGAAGAAACTCCAGATATAGTGGAAACAGACAGAATAATAGACCTATTTGCTAATCCTTCTGATGTGAAATTTATTTAATATGTTTATAAGTAACAAAACATAGTCACCATAATGATTAGAGTCTTCACATCCCATGCATAAGGTACAAGGTTCAGTCCTGACTTCCAGCCAATGGCTTTTTGGAGTTTGCATTGGCTAGAGATCAGGATTGCATTGGCCAGAGGTCAGGATCAAACCTTCTACCTTATGCATGGAAGGCAAAGACCTTAACCATGTGTTTCTGTGGGGTTTCTCCCACCTCTGAAAAACATGGTAAGTGTCTCCATCTTAAACTCACACAAGAACAGAGCGGTGGGCATCATCACCAACTGTTTTGGGCATCTACTGTGGTGCCCAGTATCCTCATAATAAGAGAACACATCATGGTGTAAAAATAGTGTTGACTAATGTCACCAAAATTGACATGGATTTTTACCGGTGATAACTGTGTTGAAGACCTGTCCTACAATGACCTTTGCCAGAGACCTACGCTAATGGTGAGAGGGGTGTGTGTGTCTCTATTTGCCAGTGCATGCCTACCATAAAGCTCAGCAGCCCTGGATCAATAAATTACCGGCCAGCCGGTGTCCAGTTGCCCATCTTGGGTGAAGGTCATATAGTATCATAAAATTTCCAAAGCAAGCTGTTAAGCAAAAGGTGAATGTAAAACCAGTCATCCTGCCAAACATGAATTAAGAATTGCTGCACTCAGTGTAGACAGGGCAAGGTTGAAAGTGTATGACATGATGGAATGGAGGAAGTTAGACATCCTATGTATCACGGACAAAAGATGGATGAGCAGTGCAACAAAGCCACTTTGCTTGAGATCCAGAGTCTGCTACTCATGAGGAGCACAGGGTGAAAATGGTGTGGGAGTTGTGTTAAGGGAGAGGCTTCAGAAGACAGTGAGGGATGTCACCAGAATTAGCAACAGACTGTTAGCAGTCAGACTCCAGTGTAATGACAGGGTATTATTCATAACTTCAGCCTATGCCACACAGCAGGGTTGTGTTAGTGAGGAAAAGAGTGCATTTAGACAGCTGCTGCAGGACCTATTTGATAAAGCAGGACAACATGAATTGTTGTTGATAATGGGTGGCCCGACTGCACATATCAGAGCAGACAGAGCAGGACATGAGGACTGCCTCGGTCCACATGGGTGGGACAACAGGAATAAAGAAGGAGAAACCATTCTAGACTTTTGTCTGCAAATGGCTTGATGGTGGCCAACACATATTTCTGCAAGACAGAAAGTCAAGATGGCATACAAGAGTGGCCAACATGCAACTCAAGTAGACTTCCTCCTGGGACATTGTGGAAGGTAAGTGATTGGAAAGTCATTCCCAGTGAAACAGTCAATTGCCAGCATAAACCACTGATTGTCACAATCAGCTGAAAGCAGTGAATAGAAAAGGCTCTAAGGCCAACAGAGACCAGGCTAAAGAGCTGGAAGATGACTGGAGAGAAAGCACAACAGTTCAAGGAATTACTCTGGGTTCTAGCACCTCAAGAAGGAGAAGAAGAATAAGAAATATGGTGAAATGGGTAAGAATGGCAACATGTGTAAGGACTACAGAACAGAGATGCAGGTGAGGCAGGTATAGAAATAAAGTACATAAGGAAAGCTGGTGATGATATGCAGAAGTCCAGGAAGTTACCAAAAGAAAGAAGGATTGCAGGAAAAAAGTGGGAGATAGAAAAGGCAGACCAGGCTAGGAAGAAATACTGGTTGGTTAACAAAGGGGCTAGAAGAGGCATTGCAATAGTAAAGTAAAAGTAAGTAAAGATGGTCAGACCTAAGAAACTACCGCCCTATAGCAATACTTTCCTCACTGGCTAAAATAATGGAAAAATGTATCCACACCCAGGTCCTAACACAACTCTCCAACAATCTTCTTGCCGAAACTCAACACAGATTCCACCACAACTATAGCACTACCACTGCATTCATCCATTTTAGTAACCTAGTAAATATGCAACGCAACAACGACCAACTAGTGTCTGCAGTTTTCCTTGACTTATCAAAGGTGTTTGATACAGTCTCCCATACAAAATTAATAACATCACTGTCAGAATTAAAACTAACTACCCCCACTCTATTATGGTTTCAGGACTATCTCTCCCAACACCAGAAAGCTGTTCAGTGGAAAAACTCCCTTTCTCCCTACTTCCTGTAAAATTAGGAGTACCCCAAGGATCAATCCTAGGACCCATACTTTTCACTATATTTACAAATAATCTTCACAAAGCCACCCCTTTAGCAAACCTGGTTCAATACGCTGATGACTCCACCTTAATCTGCTCTGCCCCCACCCTCCAACAACTTCAAACCAAGACCAAAAAAGCCTTTACATCCATCAAAACCTGGCTAACAAACTCCCAGCTAATACTAAAACCTAAAAAGACCCAACTTATGCTCTTTCATCCTTGCAAAGCAGCAGCACCTACTCCCCCATTCTCTGTTTCTGCATTAGATAATACCCCTATCTCCCCCATCACACAAACCAAATTACTAGGGTTCATTATTGACAACAATATGAAATTTGACACATCGCTCATACAATAACCAAAATCAACAAAAAACTAGGTACTCTTTACAGATGTAAAAACTTCCTAACCAGCAACAGTAAAGTTACCCTAGCTTGTACCCATCTTTTCTCTACCTTACTGTATGCTTCTCCTGTCCAAATTAATCTAAACAAGAGTGATTTAAACAAGCTATCAGTATGCTACATCAAAATAGCAAAATTTGCCACAAGCTCCTTCTACCGCACCACCACTGTCAGGCCCTAAAACAGCTTTCCTGGCTGGAACTCTCTAACACCTTAGCTCTAAATCAACTTCTTCTAGCTCACCAAATATTGCACCAACCTGACAAAACTCCAACCTTACAAGACCTGATAACCCTTTACTCCAATAACTGAGGACTTAGATCCACTAACAAGGCACTGATTGCAATCTCCAAAAATCATTACAGCTCTGGTGACTTCCTGTATTCTAGCAACATTGCCAAGACTTGAAACTCCCTACCACTACAAATCAGGGTGCAACTTAATAAAACCATCTTCAAAACACAGCTTATTTCCCACCTAAGCAATTCCTGGACATGCAACTGCCTAACACCTGGCTGACCTATTCTAACTCCTTTCCCCTACCCACTGTCCAACCTCCTCTTTAAAACTCCCACAGATGCACTATATATTACTACACATTACTTGTAACTGCCTAGCACCTGGCTGACACATTCTAACTCCTTTCCCCTACCCACTATCCAACCTCTTTAAAACTCCCACAGATGCACTATATATTACCACACGTTACTTACCAACTCACTGCCACCTAGTCCACACTGCCCCATCTATACCCACTAACTCTCCCCTAGAATATGTTGAAAAGCTTTCCCATAAAATGTCAATGCACCTCATATGAACTTGTCTATATTCTCTTCCTTTTTTAGTTTTCCTTTCTTGTCTTATCTTCAGTACATCTTCAAGATTATCTCTACTAAACACACAGTATGAACAGCAATCAAATGTTACTACCTGCTATACTTTTAATTGTATGTCTAAACCACTCTGCTTATGTAAATATCTTATGCAATCATATGTTATTGTCTGCTATATTTTTATAACTGAATGTGTAAATATTTTATGTATAGTATATTAGCAATTGTTCTGGAGCTTTTCTCCCCGGGCCTCCACTGAAAACAGACAGTTCTGTCCAGTCGGGCCTTCTCAATAAACAAATGTAAACAAAAATAAAGTAAATAAATAAAAGTAAAGAACAAGGCATCAGAGGCACGATACCAGCTTCAAGAAAGTGACTCAGTATATAGAATAAAGAAACTCTACTGGGTTGCAAGGCAAAGACAGAAAGATGAAGATGGTTAGACACCCTTCATAAGGGATGCCCACAACAATCTGTTCACCAGTCCACAGGACATCAAAGGCAGATGGAAGGAATACTTCCAGCAGCTTCTGAATGAAGAAAATCCCTCAGAAGTTGTAATTCCCCAGACCCAATCTATGATGAGAGAAGAGGTGGAGCCCACTCTAGAATAAGTAAGGACAGCACTAAGCAAAATGAAGTCATGGAAAGCAGCAGTCTCAGAAGAGGTCACAGCAGATATGATCAAGATGTTGGGTAAGATAAGGGAGAAATGCCAAAGAAGCTGAATAGTAAGGTGTACAAAACAGTGGTGCAACCAGTACTAATGTGTGGTACAGAAACCTGAGAAGTAAAGGCAGAGCAGTTGAGAAAGCTAGAGGTGATGGAGGTGAAGTGCCTGAGATGAATGGTAGGGTGCATGCTGTGGAAGAAATGTAGAAATCATGATGTAAGAGCAGAAGCCAAAGTAGGTCCAATTGCAGAAAAGGTCAAAGAGAACAGACTATGGCAGTTCGAGCACATGTGTAGAAAAGTAGAAGACAACTGGAGAAGAAGATTTGGGACAGGCAGGAAGAAGGCAACAGGAAACACGAATGTTTAGCAAAGCAGTGGCTGGATTGTGTGAAAGAAGAACTTTGCCAGTCCGGCATAAGTGTTGAAGAAGGTAAGAGAGGAACACTGAAGAGACAGAGATGGTGACAGTTGACACAACTCCCCAAGTCCATGTAGAAAATGGGAAAAAGAGAGTTGATGATTATGATTATAAGTAACAGAACAGCTAAACATCTCCTAAGATGTTTACCACAAAAATAAGTGTGGAATAGTCACTGCTGTTTTTGGACTTTCCAAAGGCTTTTGATACAGTCAGTGTCTCTCCTTCAAAGGGTACTGGAACAAACACGTTTTGAAATTCTCAGTCAGACTGATTTGGCAACAGTTGTCATGGGTGCAACCACCAATAAAATTAAATGGTAAAATGCATGTTCCAAATGTTGGCTGGGATGTTTCAGGGGTCAGTATTTGGCCAACTGTTTTTTTTTACACTGTTTATCAACAACCTGTGAAATTACTTTGAAGATTTACACTTAGCTCAGTATGAGAAAGACAGCACCATCCTCCGTCTAGGAGACTGTACCAATGAAAAAAGCAATTCAAACAGCTGTCATACATTGACTGTCTTAAATCCTAGTTAACAAATATGGCAAATGGCTGAATAAATAAACAAAAAATAATATAAAAACTGCATGATATATCTAGCATAAGGTCAGTGCAGTCCCATATTGTAAAATTTCATATAATTTTGCTAGGAAGCTTATTACTGATATTGTGACTTTGAATGACTACATACCAAAAAATTAAAACTTCTTTTAGTGAATGAAGTGCTACATAACAGAAGACTTCTGGCTAATAATTCTAAATGCTCTCTTATTTTGTAATGTTTTATATAGTATAGCTTTATTCACTGCTTCATTGCTCAGCAAACTTGAAACCATCAAAAGCAGGCTGGCAAAATGTGCTACTAAATTTCCTAGGAGAAAGCATCGCTGCCTTTCCTGAAGATTAGGCTGGTATGACCTACATAGCAGTTTCCAAAATTCTTAGATGGTATTAACTGGCTAGAGATCTAAGGCTGTACCAGGCAGGAAACCTTCTTACTAAAATCTGCAAAAATAAGTTAGCACATTTTTATTACATTCCAAAGACGTACATTCATACTAGAGGATATAGGAATTGAGGGTTGGGAAAGCATCATCATTTCATGGGTAAAGACACAGAATCAACATTACAGAATCTCCTTGTGAAGTTACTTAAGAGATCTTTTCTTGCTCTGTGAAAGCAAAAGATAAGAATTTCTGTTTTGGTCCACTAATAAAACACAAAGACACTGGAACACAGACGTGATGTATCATCTTTTATTGGGCCAACATAAGGTTGCAGTTTCTCAAGTTTTGATCTCTCTTGAGTAAGTGTAAAACTTATGTTGGCCCAGTAAATGATATTACATCACATCTGTGTGTGTGTGTGTTTGTGTGTTTGTGTTGATGATCTGCACTTTCTATAAGCTACTAACTCTTGTTCTTTGATGGCATTTCCAATTCAGAGCTGGAGCTGAGGCACTTGACACTCTGGGAAGTTCCCAAGTCACTGCCCACCCTAAAAAGTCCTCCACAGTTAAGGACCAAAATAGCAATTGTCTACAAATGTAGCAAAGAGCTAGCTTCCTGAACAAATTGCTAACCCCCCACCCCCAACACACATACACACACACACGCACAGAGCAGGCAGTCTTTCAAATTATTTAAGCAGTTGCTGTATTATCTGCGGCTGCTAAATTAAATATCAACACCTGGAGTAGCTGCCGCCATTCATTCCTGATTTTTACTTGCACACTTTTACTACTAACTTTCCCTTTACTTCCATTTTTTTGGAATACATTATCCTTTTATAGGTTCATAGATTCATACTAGGCTATCTGCCCTAGGGCATTTATAAGCCTGGCCAGAATGTGTTTGGCTTTCGCCACCCATTTTAAATTTATTTTGCTATGCCCTTTTTCGAGGTTAGTATACTGTGCCTCTGTCTAACAGTGACACAGAAGTGATACCTGGGGTAAACCTACGATCTCCCATCCACTCATCAAGATTCCTCTTGAAGAGAGTCAATGAGGGACTCTGCCTAACCTGGACTGGGATTTTATTCCAGAGTGAAGGGAGCCTCTGGGTTATGAATCTGTCCCTCCAGCATGTCCTATTTATTTCAGTGCTGAGGTTCAAGTCACTCGAGCGCATAGCTCGATGGGATTTGGATTTTCTGAGGTGCAGCATGTCTATTAATTCCAGGTTGGACATGGCTTTATACATCAGGCACAGATCGTCTCTGAACAGGTGGTATGCCACTGAGTAGAGCTGGAGTTTCTTTAACCGGGCAGCATATGGCATCTGTTTGAGCCCTTTGATCCTCTTGGTGAGGTACTTTTGGGGTCTTTCCAGTTGCTGCAGGTGTCTGGTAAGGTACATCCCAAAAGGGGCATTGTACTCAATTATGGGCCTGATGAGGGATGAGTAAAGAGGCACGATGACCTCCCCTGATCTAGATGTGAATCCCTTCATGATTAGGTGGGCTATATAAAATGTTTTTCTAACCACTTTGGCCACGTGGTTGGCAAATGAGAGATTGCTATCAACTTGGGTCCCCAGGTCCCTAATTACTTCTTCTGTACTTAATGGATTACCACCTATGTGGTAATTTGTGGACACTTTGTTTTTGCCAAAGGGGATGACTATACACCTTTTGGCATTTAACTTGAGGCCATGGCTCTGGCACTTTTCATTGTACTCTTACATATCTAGGGTGTCATGAAGTCCAGTTCTGATCTAAATTCTGCTTTCCTTTTCTTATGTTCCAACTCTTCTCAGGTAATGATATCATCTGCCTCATTCTTTACCCTTTCTAATCAATGTTCCATTTCCCTTTCCTGCCACTGAATATTTAGTTAGTTAGTTATTGCATGTTTTGTCCCTACTGTCTGCTGATCATCAACCTCCTCTCAGCCAGCTGACTGATTCATTCCTTTATAACCAAGGATGAGAGTGAGCTGAGATGGGCTATTATTATGACAGCCTGCATACACTGTTGGAAACTCCTGGCGTCTGGCTGGTGTGTGATTCTCAAACAATCTGGAAATATATTGCTGATTGATAAGTATATTTCTTGGCATTTTAACCTTTCAGAGTTCTGCATTGTCTTAATTTTGCCTGACTGAATTGTTTTATATATTTTCTGGCATTGTTTTCTGTTTCTCATCTGTCCTGAAACTGTTTTTACCCTCTCCCCTACGCTATTCTTATGGTGTTGTTGTAGTTGGTGGCTTTGCAGTTGCCTGCCCCTACTGTAAATTTGATCTGGGACATCCCTCACAGTCTGGTGTTCACTCTACTTAATACAGAGAATATTTGAGAAGGCCAACCCACTTAGGTACTTAACCTTGAATTTTTCTGAATTTTTATTCTGCTCCTTCTTCCTCTCTCCTTGCACTTTACTTAAAAAATGCACTTTATTTTGCTTTTGCATCTTCTTAAAAGTATTCAGTTGTATTTATTCTGCTCCATTTATTACTGCTTGGTAGTAGCCTGATTAAATTGTAACTGTTATTCTAAGCCTTTTGATTTAAGCACTTGGGCTTTATACCGGTTGTTTTACATTAAGGTTTGTGATCTGCACTGTTGTGGCAGGACAGGTAGTTTACATCCTTCTAAGTTGGGAATTGCTGATTGAAGGCTCAATGTCTGTTGTTCTAAAAGTGTATTAGTTCTGGTTAAAGCACTTGGGCTTCATGCCAGTTATTTTCCATTAAGAAGGTTTGTGGTCTGCACTCTTGTGGGAGGAGAGGCTAGATTCTGCCCTTCTGAGCTGGGAATTTCTAGTTAAAGGCTTATTGTACCTGCTTATTTGAACTGTTTCTTTCTGAAATTGGTACTCCTTGTTTGCTGTAGCATAGACTAGATTCAGACCTGCTGAATCTAGCTTTGGTTGTATAACTTGAGCACTAACCCAGACCATCTTTTTTGGAGAAGGTTTCCCTGCACCCAAGTGGCAGGAGTGTAAAGTTAGAATGTGTCTGATTGAAGACTGCTGGAATGGGGCTCAGTTTTTAGCTTTTTATTGGTTAATTGGTTAATTTGTTTAAATCAGTTTGCACATTTGTTACTGTTATATAAAAAAATACACTTTATGCATCGCTGCTTAGCTAGGGTTAAACTACTCCCGGCGTCATAAAGTCTGCTCTTTAAAATTTCCCTTAAAATTAGCCAGTTTTTTTGTTTTAGCACTCAAATCTGTTTCTCTGAGCTCAGCACTTGTTCAGAACTCGCTGTAAGCACTAAATAAGCTACAAATTACTACAGCACTCAACTTGCCTCACTTGTCTAGAGGAAAACAGTTTTTAGCACTTATTAAATAAGCACCTATCCAGGCATGTCTAAGGGTCAGCTCCTGGTGTTTTCTCCTGTCTACCTGATGAATCTGGGCATCTTGGGGGCAATGCAGCAATTGCCTCATGTACACAGACAACCATGTCCCCCTACCACCCAACACTACAACCTGTGAGAGATGCACTTATATAGCCAAACTGGAAGCAAAGCTCTCTTCACCCAAGACTGGACTAGACAGTCAAGAGGAGAAGATAAACACTTGCACCACACCACACTCATCACATAATCCCTCAAAACCTACACCACAAAAACAGAAACATAGAAACACAAAACACACACCTACATTCATGGAGGCTCTCAATAAAAATCTGCTCAAGCAACAGAGACCTCCAAAGCAGAAACGCAAGCAACATCCACCCCCCCACACAACCCAAATGACACATAGCCCACAAACTCATTGTGCCATTCAACCACAGCCCATAAGGCATAACAACGTACCCAACACTCTAGTCATAGGTGACTCTATAGTCAGGCACACTGATGTTCCACTCACCAGGCTATATAAGGAGAAAGTTACTGTCAGCTGCCTGTCGGGTGCCAGAATCCGCCACATAATGCACGCACTCAGGTCACTCCACAACAAGTACAAATATGACTCTGTCATTGTCCATGTTGGTGTGAATGACCTGAAATGTACCTCCCTGGACTACATGGAAAGAGACATGGAGGAGCTCTTCAATCTTGTAGCCCAGGTAGGTATGACCCTAGCCCTGAGTAGCATCCTGCCATCACCCAAAATGATACCACAGTACAAGGACAAAATGATTGACTTCAACAATTACCTAAGCTTCTGGTGTCATTCTAAGGGTATCCAGTATCTGTATGCCTGGGATGACATGATTAACAGACCATGATGCTTTGCCAGAGATGGCCTGCACCTGTCGCCCTTGGGATTCCGGATATTGGCTAAGGCTCTTACCACCCCTATAGTTCCTTTTTTAGGCAAGGTTCAAATGACAAATTCACCATCATAACGGGTACAAGCAAGCAAAATCTGAGGGTAATGCTACTCAATGCTCGAAGTCTAAACCTCAAAATGCATTCACTCAAGGCACTCCTTAAAATGGAGAACATTGACATCTGTGCAGTGACAGAGTCCTGGTTCAAGGCTCCAGAGAGCACCCCTGCATTACCAGGCTATAATTCATACCACACCTTTCAGCCACCTAACTTGGACCGAAACACTAAAGGCGGAGGCGTGTCCATATTCATTAAGGATATCCACACCTCCAGGCTAGTTGCTCAGCACAATGCATCCGAGATTATCCAAGTGCAACTAACTCTGGGCAAGACTGAATTTCAAATTGTAACTTGCTACAGATCCCCCACCATGCCCCAGGATTCCCACTCCTCATTTCTTGATACACTGGAAAATATTAGGGTACAACCCAACACCCTCATAATGGGTGATTTCAACTACCCCACCATTAACTGGGAAAACTACTCATGTGCCAACTCTTTTGCTCAACGTTTTCTGAAATTCATAAATTCCAATGCCTTGGATCAACTTATCCACACCCCCATCAGGGGCAGCAATATCCTAGACCTAGTCATTACCAACATGGGTGTCCCACACCAGAGGTCATTTTCTCATTTGTCAGATCCGACCACAAGCTAATCACCCTAGACATCCACATCCCACCCCCCACCCCCCATTAGGGAAACCACAGTACAAAATTTCTCCAAAGCCAACTTCACACTTCTTAAGACAGAAGTGGCAAACTTCACGACACCCCTGAAGACAGACAATAGAGGTACAACTGCTGAATCCTACACAAATACACTTTATAAGCAGTTACACTAGTGCATGGATCGTGCTATCCCTAACAGAACCATGATGCTATCCTCCAGAAAAAGGAAGCCAGTCTGGTGGTCCCCAGACATAAACAAACTCTACAACAGAAGAAAGAAACTGTTGCAAAAAAGAGTAAAATCCCATGATTGGAGGAACTCTCTGGTCAGCCTCAGTAAGAAGCTGAGATCCCTCATAAAATCCTCCAAAACTAGTTATGAAAACAAAATTCTAAAGACAACCACAAAGCATTCTATAGCTATGTCAAGAATCTCAATGGCAACACTCAGATCTGCTCTGAGTTACAGCACAATGGCACTAAATATACAGAACCAACTGATATTGCCAACTTCCTGGCAGATAGGTTCAGTGCTAACTTTATCCCTCTCTCACCCCCTAAAGGCCTATCTTTATACGGGAAGAATGCAAAGTTCCTGTAATCATGGCTGCACAGGTAAAAACCACACTCTCCAAAGCCAAGAACACATCATCCATGGGACCTGACAACATCCCAGGCTGCGTTCTACATGAACTACAAAATGAACTGGCACCCCACTTAAGCACCATGTTCAATCATAGCCTCACCTCAGGTTTGTTCCCACTGAATGGCACACAGCGACAGTTATCCCACTCCACAAAGGGGGAGCCGCCACAGACCACGGGAACTACCGCCCCTTAGCCTAACAAGCCTGGTTTGCAAGGCCATGAAATGTATCATCATATAACTTAGAAACAAAGACAATGGCAATCTCCAAACTCTGGACCTCAACCAGTTCAGGTTTGTGAAAGGTAGATCATGTCTCCTAAACCTGATAGACTTCTTTGAAGCAGTCACCAAAGCCGTAGACAAGGGTAAGGTGGTTCACACAGCCTGTCTAGATCACGCCATTGCTTTTGACACCATTCCCCACACTGGAATTATAGATAAACTCACTAAACTAGGCATAAATCCCTATGTCACAAGATGGGTTGCCAACTGGCTCACTGACAGAATCCACACTGTGAAAGTAGCAGATTCCAAATCCGACTTCAGACCAGTGACAAGTGGAGTACCACAGGGTTCAGTCCTGGGTCATCTCCTGTTTGGTATCTACTTTTCTGAAGTACAGGCTAACACAGAAGGTCTTTGGCTAATGAAGTTTGCAGATGACTGCAAACTAGGAGCCATAATCGAAACTCCTAACGATGTGGACATCCTACAAAAGGGCCTCACTGAGACAGATGCCTGGTGTCAAAGCCATGGCCTCAAGCTCGATGCCAAAAAGTGCATTGTCATCCCTTTGGTAAAAACTCTGTACCCATAAACTACCACATTGGCGGTAGTCTACTTAACACCGAAAGTGTGATAAGAGACCTTGGGGCACAGGTGGACAGTAGTCTTTTCTTTGATAATCACATTGCCACAGTAGTCAGGAAATCCTTCTATGTGGCACACCTCATCACAAAAGGTTTCTCATCCAGGAAAAAATAGGTCATTGTTCCCCTCTACTCATCACTCATTAGACCCATTATAGAGTACAACACCCCTTTTGGTATGTACCTCACAAGACATCTACAACAACTGGAAAGGCCACAGAAATACCTCACAAAGAGGATTACTGGCCTCAAACAGATGCCCTACGCAGACCGTCTCAAAAAACTCCAGCTTTACTCCATCACATATCACCTATTCAGAGGTGATCTCTGCCTAACATACAAAGCTATGTCAAACCCAGAGCTGTTGGACATGCTCCACTTAAAGAAATCCTAATCTCTCCGAGTTACACGCTCCTAGGGACCTAAACCTTGTCACCACAATAAACAGAACATGCTGGAGGGATAGATTCCTGTCCCAGGGACTTCCCATCCTCTGGAACAAGCTACTTATCTATATCAAACAAAGCTCCTCATTAGCACTCTTCAAGAAAAATCTTGATGATTGGATGGGAAATAGGAAATTCACCCCGGGGATCACCTCTGGGGCTCTGCTCGACAGGGGAATAGGAAAATAATTTTCTTGGGTGGCAAAAGCCAGAGTACCTTTTTGGCTAGGCTTGTATAGGCCCTAGGGCCAATAGCCTAGTACCTACTTATGAACCAATGAACCTTTGTGGCCATGCCCATGTACTCTTTGTTAAACAGGAGAAGGAGGACCATTTAATGGGCTAATCACACTGGTTATCCATCACATCAACAAGATACATTACCAGCAAGCAGCCCTGCCCACCAACCCTGAGGCATGGGAGGTGGTTTCCCTAGTCGCCACCAGAGAAACTGCACATGCCACTGTGTTCTCTGACTGCCTGCCTGCAACCCTACCTTCCCAGGAGAAGCTTGTCGGTCATTCTTCTTCACTTTTCTCTCTCTCTCTCTCTCAGTCCCTGGCACCCCCAATGTTGAAGCAACTAATCAAACCCTGGTCACGTGGGTCGCAGTTAGGACTCCATCTCTCCATGCCATTGAGATAGGCTAGCAATGCATATTTATAGGAATTTGGTCAATACTATTTATCTTCCTATCAGTTTATTTATTTTACTTTTCTCACTCTCATCATAATAGCTACTTTCTTTTCCTAATTTGTATCTTTCTGTCTCTTACATTTTTGATAAGTTATATACATAACTGGATTTTTTTTCTGTTCTTTTTTAATGAGGACAAAAGTATTTTCCTGCTTCTCATATAATGAACCTGATTTGCAATAAGATATAGAGATGGTGTGTGTGTGTGTGTGTGTGTGTGTGTGTGTGTGTGTGTGTGTGTGTGTGTGTCTGCGTGTGTGTATGTATGTGTGTGTCTGTGTGCGTGTGTGTGTGTGTGTGTGTGTGTGTGTTTGTGTGTGTGTGTATGTATGTGTGTGTGTGTGTGTGTGTGTGTGTGTGTGTGTGTATGTATGTGTGTGTCTGTGTGTGTGTATGTATGTGTGTGTGTGTGTGTTTGTGTGTGTGCATGTATGTGCGTGTCTGTGTGTGTGTGTGTGTGTGCGTGTCTGTGCGTGTGTGTGCATGTATGTGTGTGTCTGCGTGTGAGTATGTATGTGTGTCTGTGTGTGCGTGTGTGTTGCATGTGTGTGTGTGTCTGTGTGTGTGTACTTTCTTTTATATAATTTTATCTCTGTACTTTTCTTTATTTGTTTATATAATGCACAACAACTTTGCCATTAGAATAAGACACTTGAAGCTGTTAGCCTTGGACTATAGCTGAAAATAAATCTAAACCAATTAAAGTACCACTTAGCAAAATAAATCAGTAAGGTCCAGACATATTGGAGAGGGCAGCATAGCAGACAGCCTTAATGGCATCCCGTAATTAAAGCAAGACTGGCAATACAAGTAGAGGTTTAGAATAATAAGGTTTTGCATAATCTTGTATATGACAGAAGACTGTTTTTGCCTCCTAAAGTCTCTTCTTGCACAATGTATGAATCTGGTTATAGCACATGTCCTCCTAAGGGCCCTTGTGTTCCATGTACACACTAAGCATGCCAGTGTAATAGATTAGAGTGGGTTGGGGAAAGCAGAGTCACCAAGCACATCAGAAGGGAAAACCAATAAAAGCTTGCCTTACTTGATGTCTGTAGAATAAAATGAAATATGCTCCACTATTATGATACAGAGGCTAGAAATGTATATGGTGTACATATACAGAAATGGTAAGTGTAGCCATCCAATCATCATGTATCTCACCCTAAAAGTATTCTACAGATATAAGAGATAAACCAGAAAATGTTTTCTTCACCAGATTTTCCACTGTGTGACTAAGATTCACAGCTAGAATGAAAAGAAAGTGAAATAAGCGCATCATCGTGGAACTCATTAACAAAGACATTGGGAACCTCCAAACACTTGACCCAACCCAGTTCGGCTTTGTGAACTGCAGATCATGCCTACTAAACCTGGTTGACTTCTTTGAGACAGTCACCAAGGCCATAGACGAGGGAAAGGTGGTTCACACAGCCTACCTTGACCTCGCCAAGTCTTTCAACACCATTCCCCACTCGGGTATTACAGAAAATCTCACCAGCCTGAACATAAACCCCTACATCACAAGATGAGTTGACAACTGGCTTACAGACAGAACTCAGGCGGTAAGAATAGTGGGCTCCAGGTCTGACTCTAAACCAGTCACAAGTGGTGTCCCGCAAGGCTCGGTCCTGAGACCCCTGTTCGGCATATACTTCTCAGAAGTACAGGCAAACACAGGAGGACTATGGCTAACCAAGTTCGCCAATGACTGCAAACTGGGAGCCATAACTGACTCTCCGACTGACATGAACATCCTCCAAAAGGACCTTACTGAGATGGACAATTGGTGTCAAAGTCATGGCCTCAAGCTAAATGCCAAAAAATGCATAGACATCCTGTTTGGGAAAAACAAAGCACCCACAAATTACTACATAGGTGGCAGCCCCCTTAATACAGAAAAAGTAATAAGAGATCTGGGGACCCAGGTAGATAGTAATCTTTCCTTTGACAATTATATTGCCAAAATAGTTAGGGAATCTCTCTATGTGGCCCATTTAATTACTAAAGGGTTCGCATCTAGAAATAAAGAGATTATAGTGTCCCTTTACTCGTCACTCATTAGGCCCATCATAGAATACAATGCCCCATTTGGGATTTACCTCACAAGACACTTCCAACAGCTGGAAAGACCACAAAAGTACCTCACCAAGAGGATTACTGGCCTTAAACATATGTCCTATGTAGCCCGACTGAAAAAACTCCGGCTGTACTCAGTGGCATATCGCTTACTCAGAGGTGATCTCCGCCTGACTTACAAAGCCATGTCCAACTCAGAATTGATGGACATGCTCCACCTAAAGAAATCCAAGTCACTGCGAGCCATGCATTCTAGTGAGCTAAACGTCACCACAACAATAAATAGAACATGCTGGAGGGATAGATTCCTGTCACAGAGACTCCCCATGCTTTGGAACAAAATTCCAAACTACATTAGGCAGAGCCCCTCACTAACACTCTTCAAGAGAAACCTTGGCGAGTGGATGGGTAACTGAAAATACAACCCTGGGATCACTTCATTGGCTCTGCTTGACAGAGGATCAGTTAATTAATCAATGGGGTGGCGAAAGCCGACACACTCTGGCTAGGCTTATAAATGCCCTCGGGCAGATAACCCAGTACCTACCTATGAACCTACAATAACATTTGTCTATTAAATTTCCTGTCTATGAATAAGTGTGTTTATGTGTGGATCAGATGGCATTTACTGCAAAAGTCTTTTAATACTTAAAATTCCAACCTCAAAGCAAAATCATAAAATAAGCTGTCTAATAATCAGTTCTATAATGTCTTGGTGATGCTGCAGAACATTTCCCTGCTATCTTTAGAACAGGATGACCTCTATTTATATGTCCTGCTTATCCTGACTTTTGCACCTTGAACCCTTTCCCATCAACTTAGTCTATCATCTATTTCCTATAAAAAGGCCAGATCTTTATCTATATTTCCTGGCACGTCCATTTCTGTATTCATTTACAAAAAATTAACAATTCTTACTTTCTCATGTTTATCACTGTATCATATTTTGTCATCCTAAAACCACTGTCTGCAACAATATGCCCATGCCCTAATTCAGACCCCCCCCCCATTTCTCATAGATGACAGCCTCTCCTATACCTCAGAAGCTCAAGTCATCAATACACTTTCACATTGTGTGTGTGTGTGTGTGTGTGTGTGTGTGCGTGTGTGTGTGTGTGTGTGTGTGTGTGTGTGTGTGGTCTGTTGACAAAAAGCACTGACCTTCAGAAGGATACAAATAAAGGAACAGAACTTACAATATAACTAATACTCATAAAATTAAATTAAAACTAGTAAAATAATTCACTAGTAAATTAAAAACCTCAGTAATGCAGTCAATATTTAATGGTGACATTTTCTATTCTAAATCAGTTTAATCCAGTTAGTCTTAAAGTGTGAAATATTAAAACTAAGAGTTGTCTCTTTAAATTGTAGAACATAGTTAACATTTATAGATCCATTACCATTATATGAAATAAAACAATAACCTCAAAGTCTGCAGGAGAACTACTACTATGCTGTAAAAAACTACATATTAATAGGACTATTGTCTCTCAAATGTTCTCACATGCTTGTTTTAAATATTTTTTTTTAGTTTCACTAGTAAGTAATAATTTGCAGGAACACCTGAGACCATATACAGCAAAAAAGCAACTCTAGTTTCAATTTTTTGTATTGTTAATTTGGTCAGTTTCTGTGATAACATGTTGACTAATACTACAATAGCCAAAGAGGAATGTTCTATAACCTTGACATCTGTTCTATTGGTGTAACAAATCTACCATAAACAATATAATCAGATATGCTCTTACTCCCAAATAAGCAAAGCTAGGTTTAAAAAATAAAACCCAGTGTAATTGATTATTCTTCATTCCCCTTGTTTAAAGATAGTCCATTATATACCTATGTAATCCTATTAGCCAACAAATTATGTTCCTACACTTTTAATATATGACCAGTTTGTGAACCAGCATCTCTCATTTATCTTTTATCATGAGATATACAAAGAAAGTTTGGTAAGTTTGCAGTCACTGTAGTATAAACATTCTAGTACTTCTTAAATACTTATTTTTTCTTATAACATCAACAACAAAACACATTGCATATTTGACAAGCTCTGATTAATTCACTGTAAGAAAGTGATTTGATAGTGTGATTGGAAAGGCCACTTTATCCGTGCAAAATGCATCTAAATAAAGGGGAGTTTATAAGACATTGTCTACATATTATTGACAGAGTAATCATACACTAATGTAAGCCCTTAATAATTAATTTGTAAAGTATCAAGCTCATAACCATTTTTTTTGCCACGACTGTTGACAGAAATATCTTGGAAAAAGTAAGCAATGGCAAAGGTGTTCCAAGTGGGTTACACTTTAATTTAGAATGGAAGGTGTCACTTTAAGATATTTAGTTTAACTTATTTTATTGCATTAAGTGTTAAAGTATTTTCTTGTTTATTAGCAATAATTGGATTTTGTGGTGAAATACAGTTCTCACTACATCTCTCTCTCTCTGAAATATAATATTTTGCTGAAAAACAGGGAGAAGCAGGTTGTAACCTGAAAGAGATATAACTATACCAGTTACAGGGCAACAACTTAAGAAAATATGCCCTATAAGGTTAGAAAAGAAATGTACAATTTTCAGATGAGGAAATCCCAGTTCAATAGCCGTCATTACAATAGATGGCAGTCCTTCATCTGAGTGGTTAAGTTTTCATGTCACATATACTTGGAAGGTATGCCTTTTTCAGGAAGCATGAAACATTGAGAAGGTGTCATTAGTGGGATTGATAAAAGCAACCTTGCCGTGGAGAGCCAGGCGAGTCAGATGTAATGGGAGCCTAAAAATGGAAAGGCCCATTTACTGTTTCCAGTCCTCTGCCAGCTGGATTGCAGTGGTAATTATTACAAAGCACTCTACTTTTGACATGGCAGGAGGTAAATACAGAGAAAAAGAACAGATCCATTACTGTTCTTACACAAAAACACACCAGGAAATATAGAGTATGCTGCAGGTGAAACACTGAGCCGCTGATTGTCATTATGAATTCTTTCATACAATCAGCCTTTTGCAATAAAACCAACATATTCTTAAAGTGGGCATCCTGCTACAGGGAATAGTTATGCCAAACTCTTTCTGGTTCTAGTATGTAAGGTTTGCTCAGCGGGTTTTGCAGCAGACTGTTGACTCATCAGCGGCAACATTTACTGATTTGATTCAATGCTGTCAGGCTGTGGTGATCTTTAAGGCTCCTTTAAAACTGGATGTACCAGAAATGATGACTGAATTTCTAAGAATAAAGTGGTGACTTGAACAAGCTGTGATATCATTTGGTAGCCTCAGGAAAATCAAAATTCTGAAGCTGCATTATTGCATAAAGTTATGGGTTGGCAGCTAGTGCA